>NC_047035.1:131736075-131986726 GCF_011762595.2 Tursiops truncatus
ACTTATCTATTTAGGGGATACAATGCAACCAACAACACTGTCCAACATGAAACAGGTACCCTATGATGAGGGAATGGGTGAATCAATGACTAAGTAAACAAATTCTACTGTCCTAATGACCAGGTGCAGACATACAGGTGGTAGCTCATTCTTCTGTAGCCACAACTATGTTTTAAAATTCTGCAGTTTCTTGGGACCCACAGGATTCTGCCTTTTTAAATCCATAATTAAATAATCCCATGCTAAATCTCACAGTAATTCCCTTCCAGGGTTTTGTATTTGTATCCAATTATGGAAAACCCAAGCCAGAGCCTCAAAGGCATTATTTTAAGACTGTTTTTTTGGCTTCCAGGTTAGCTGCTGCAGCAGCCAACATACTAGTTGCATGTCTCCTTTCACCTGTATAATATTAATAATTTGAAGGCAAAACAGTTCTTTGCAACCACATCCTATTTAGGGGGCCAAGTAAACTGACATTGTTTGGGACAGAAGTTCGCTGCTAGTTCTTTTCAACCCTTGACTTTGTAGCATATGTAATCAGCCTCTTAATTTTCTCACTTTTCCTTCTCCACTAGAACAAAATGAAAAGACTGCAGAACATACAAAACCCTACATTTTGGGGTGTACTGGATTCTGACTTTCACATTTCGATTTTCCTCATCTTGCTCCAAAACTATAGAGAGGTGTCAGTGGCTTCCAAGGTATTGAGTCCTCATTAGATGTTTCACTTTCTTTGTTAACATTACTCCTTTCCTGCACCCTTACTGACTTACCTCACCAAGGAAAAAAAAAGTAAGTGGCTTTTCCTTAAGCCAGTAAATGAAGAACTCAGTGAGCCTACTTGCTAATTCTCCCAGTTCTTCACACTACTTAGCTAGCATGTTATGCTAAATCAAATTATCTGCTTGCAGCCTGGGGAGACATGAAGTAAAAAAAAGGAAAGGACACTAGCGCGGGATTCAAGAAATGATAAAAGCCACAGGCAACTTCACGCACATTTACTTGTACTTATACAAATAACAAATAGCAAAGTGTGACATCTTTGGAAATGTTTGCAACCCTTTTCTTACCGAGGATGAGAAACACAAATGAGGCAGTGTAGGAGAAGGAATAGCCAGAGTTTGCAAAACAAAAACAAAAACAAAAACAAAAAAACAACATAATTCTGATGGACTCTTTCTCCAGAGTGTTAAATGCTAGTCTCTTGGAATGTTGTTGTAGGTTATGGTTCCACCCAACCTGGTAAAGGGAGAAGCGTCCTTGGTCCAAAATATCAACGAGAAGCCTAGTTCTATCACTTGCCTGGATTTAAAAATAAATGATAATACATTTCTAGACATAAATATAACTTGGAACAACATCATTTAAGAATTAAAAAACAACTTCTTCCCTCCTTTTTGGGGCGACACTAATTATATGTCAGACTCTGGGCTTAAGATTTTAGGTATAATATTCATTTGCTCCTGTGAAGTACTTTTTTTTTTTTTCAATTCACATTTCAAAGATGAGAAAATCAGAGTTCAGGGAATTTAATTACCTTATGACAAATGACACAAACAATAAGTGGAAGATCCCAGTTTGTAATCCATATTCATCTGATCCAAATGCACAAATTCTTTGTTAAGAATTTGTTATATATAGGATACATTCCCATGGCTTAAAAGGATAAGAACAGGATGATCACAGTGAATGGAAGACATACACAGCAGAGGCAATTCTGCAATCTGATTGGGCACCTGTAATAATGACCCTTACCTTTGGGACATGGGGCAGGGGTGTGGGGGTTCCTAGGATACACCCCAATTCTTCTCTCTGGAAGGGACCCTCTAGTCTTTTGCTCTTCCTGATCTTTGACCATTCACTGTGGAAAGAACAAAGTTCTTTTTTTTCCATCATCTAGTAGACATTAGAGATTCAGCCCTCCTAGGGGTTAAACATCTTTCTCAGTCAGCCTCCCAGTCAAGGGATTTGGGCACTAAAGGGTTGTTTTGAGTGTTAAATAATCCAACATTCTGGTCCAGTGTCATAACGGTGTAACTCACAAACACATAGAGTTTTTAATCTGTTGGCTCCAGTCTATTCCATGTGCCAATAGCCACACCCATCATTCTTTTCTATACATATTTTAAATATTTACCATACATCTTTATCACCACCAGGTCTTGCTGTCTTTTATTTCCAGTTACCATGAACTTACAAGATATTAATGGGAGAGCCAGATGTTGAGTATCATTAACCTTAGACATTTTGCCTAAGTACAAGGTTAAGTGGATGCCACTTCCCCTTGAATTTTTACTATGAGATACCTTAATCCATTAATTTGTCTCTTGTTGAAAGAATGAATTTAATTGGTCATTTTCTACTCTGTATTTTATCTTTTACCATTCAAGGTGAAAAAAAAGGCTACAAGTCTCTAAAATACCCTCTCCCATTTTATTCTTGCTTGTAAATTGGCTGTTTCTTTTCTGAGCTCATCCTTTCCTTAGAATAACTTGCCAGATGCAGCCAACAGCACTTATCACACAGTATTGGTTCAAACCTCTCCCACTAGAGCTAAAACCTCATTACTTATGTGATTTGTCCCCAGTTTTAGTAAAACTTCCATCATAATATCATACAACACACCATCTTTCAAGTCTCAAATAAAGTCTTTACCAACAGCCAAATAGCCACCAGGTCGATATCTCAAATTAAGATTTCCATCAAGGAGGTGTCCCATTGCTTTATTTCTTTTCTTCTTTTTGTTGAAGTATAGTTCACTTACAATATTATACTCATTTCATGTTTGCAAATAGTGATTTGATATTTTTATAGATTATATTCCATATAAAGTTATTATAAAATATTGACATATTCCCTGTGCTGTACATTACATCCGGTATCATACTTATCTTTTTTCCAAGAGAGATTAGTTTTATTAAAAGAAAACAGAAACAAATTTATACAATTAAGATATCAAACCTCTTAAAAAAATGATCAATATGTTTCATAAAGGAAGGTGAAGTTACAGAAAATCAAGTGGGCACTAAATTAACAATCTCAGTTATTGATACATCCTGTATCATACTTATTTTATATGTAGTAGTTTGTACCTCTTAATCCTTTTCCCCAGTATTCCCCCCAGCCCTCTCCCAACTGGTAACCACTAGTTTGTTTTCTGTATCTGTGAGTTTATTTCTATTTTGTTATATTTGTTTGTTTGTTTTATTTTTCAGATTCCACATATAAGTGAAAACATACAGTATTTATCTTTCTCTGTCTGACTTAACTTCACTAAGCATAATACCCGCCAGGTCCATCCATATTGTTGCAAATGGCAAAAATTCATTCTTTTTTATGGATGACTAATAGTCCATTATGTGTGTGTATAATACAATATTATATTATATATATGTGGTGAATATATATATATATATATATATATATATATATATCACAACTTCTTTATCAATTCATCTGTTGATGGGCACTTAGGTTACTTCCACATCTTAGCTATTGTAAATAATGCTGCTATGAAAAGTCAGGGGCATATTTCTTTTCTAATTAGTGTTTTTGTTTTCTTTGAATATATACCCATGAGGGTATATATTGCTGGATTATATAGTAGTTTTATACTAGTTATAGTAGTTTTTATACTAGTTATAGTAGTTTTATTTTTAATTTTTGAGGGACTTGCATACTGTTTTCCGTGGTGGCTTCACCACTTTACATTCTCACGAACACTGTACTAGGGTTCCCTTTCTCCACCTCTCCATCAACACTTGTTATTTGGTGTCTTTTTGATAATAGCCATTCTGACAAGTGTAAGGTGAATCTCACTGTGGTTTTGATTTGAATTTCTCTAATGATTTGTGATGTTGAGCATCTTTTCATGTGTCTGTTGGCCATATGTATGTCTTCTTTGGAAAAATGTCTATTCAGGTCTTCTGCCTATTTTAAAATAGTCTTCTTTATTTTATTTTTTTGATATTGAGGTGTATAAGTGTTTTATATATTTTGGATATTAACCCTTATCAGACATATCATTTGCAAATATCTTCTCTCATTCAGTAGGTTGCCTTTTTGTTTTGTTGATGGTTTCCTTAGCTGTGCAAAAGTTTTTAAGTCTTATATATATATATATGTGTGTGTGTGTGTATGTATATAAGAGAGATAGATAGATAGATGATAGATAGATAGATAGAGCTAAGATCTAAGTCAAAAAGTATACTGTAGTTTTTTAAGGAACCTCCATACTGTTCTCCATAGTGTCTGAACCAATTCACATTCCCACCACCAGTGCAAGAGTGTTCCCTTTTCTCCACACCCTCTCCAGTATTTATTGTTTCTAGACTTTTTGATGATGGTCATTCTGACTGGTGTGAGATGATATCTCATTGTAGTTTTGATTTGCATTTCTCTAATGATTAATGATGTTGAGCATTCTTTCATGTGTTTGTTGGCAGTCTGTATATCTTCTTTGGAGAAATGTCTATTTAGGTCTTCTGCTCATTTTTGGATTGGGTTGTTTGTTTATTTTGTTATTGAGCTGCATAAGCTGCTTATAAATTTTGGAGATAGGGAGGGTGGGAGGGAGGGAGACCCAAGAGGGAAGAGATATCAGAACATATGTATATGTATAACTGATTCACTTTGTTATAAAGCAGAAACTAACACACCATTGTAAAGCAATTATACTCCAATAAAGATGTAAAAAAAATGTATACTGTACATGTTTTCATATAGGAGTTTTATGGCTTCCAGTCTTACATTTAGGTCTTTATATATTTTGAGTTTATTTTTGTATATGGTTTGAGAAAATGTTCTAATTTCATTCTTTTATATGTAGCTAGCTGTCCAATTTTGTCAATACCACTTATTGAAAAGACTCTCTTTTCTCCATCGTATATTCTTGCCTCCTTTGTCATAGATTAATTGGCCATAAGTGTGTGGGTTTATTTTTGGGCTCTCTACTCTGTTCCATTGATCCATATGTCTATTTGTGTACTAGTACCATGCTGTTTTGATTACTGTAGCTTTGTAGTATGGTCCACAGTCAGGGATTGTGATACCTTCAGCTTTGTTCTTTTTTCTCAAAATTATTTTGGCAATTAGGGGTCTTTTGTGGTTCCATACAGATTTTAGGATTATTTGTTCTAGTTCTGTGAAAAATGTAATGTGTATTTTGGTAGGTATTACATTAAATCTGTAGATTTCTTTGGATAGTATGGTCATTTTAATAATACTAATTCTTCCAATTCATGAACATGGAATATCTTTTCATTTATATGTATCATCTTTAATTTCCTTCAACAACGTTTTATAGTTTTCACAGTATAGGTCTTTCCTCTCCTTGGTTAAATTTGTTCCTAGGTATTTTATTCTTTTTGATATGATTTTAAATGGGATTGTTTTCTTGATTTATCTTTCTGATAGTTCATTATTAGTGTATAGAAAAGCAAACAGATTTCTGTATATTAACCTTGTATCCTGCAACTTTACTGAATGTATTTATTAGTTCTAATACATTTTTGGTAGAGACTTTAGAGTTTTCTATGTATAGTATCATGTCATCTGCAAATAATGACCATTTTATGTCTTCCCTTCCAATTTGGATACCTTTTTTTTTCCTTTTTCTTATCTGATTGCTGTGACTAGGACTTTTAATACTATGTTAAATAGAAATGGTGAAAGTGAGCATCCTTGTCTTGTTCCCTGTCTTATAGAAAAAGCTTTCAGCAGTAGTAAAATAGTGTGAAACTAGCAAGATATTAAAGGAGGTCATGGAATAATGAAAACCACCTAATCCAGAGGAGACCAAAAAAAAAAGGATTATATAACAGATGAGATAAATAACAGCAAGAATAAGATGGTAAATATAAAATCAAACATATAAGTACTTTTCTTAAATAAAGATAGACTCTTTCGTTGGGGCTTTTACACTGGCTAGTCCTTCTGCCTGGAACACACTTCTCCCTGATAATCATGTGGGTAACACCTTCAAATCTTTCAAGTATTTGCTCAAATGTCACCTTCACAGAGAGCCTTATCCTGACCATCATATTGAAAATTGAACCTTCTCTCATTGGCACTTCTGATCCCTTTTTCATGTTCTGATTTTCCACTTTCCCATAGTGTTTACACCTTTTAATATTCCATATAATTTATTATTTTTGCAGTTATTTTTGTTTTCTGTCTACTCCTGGAAATAGTCCTTGGGAGCCAAGATCTCTGTCTATTTTATTCACTTTCTCCCAAGTGCCTAGAGCAGTGCCTGACCCTTGTGAGACAGGCAGTCATTTAAAAAAATGTTAAATTAACACATGAATAACTGCATGGGTAACAAACATTCAAAATTAAGAATTCCGAATAGTGTTAAAAATGTGAGGGAAAATGGATTAAAGAAACACACACAGGCAAGGCACACCACATTTTTGACTTTAGAATCTGTGTTATTTGAGTTAACCTCCCCACAGATCAGGGATGAAAGTCTGGCCACTGATTCATGGAGGAGATTTTCACTTCTAAAACCATCAAGGGAAAGAAAAAAAAAGTATTTCTAATAGTTTATTGCCACAGGGGATCTCCAAAACCTAGTTTGGATGAATCAAAAATCAAATTTCAGCATCACAAGGAACCAACCATAATTCTCAGGACGTAAGGATGTTTAAAACAAACTAATTTGATACAAAATAAAATCCAAGCCTCTAATTGAAATAATCCTCATTAAATAATGTTCTGACACATTTCCCCTAAGTCTTTATTTTCTCACAAAGGATTTTTTCCTATTGCATCTTGCAATTTTCTAAAGGTTTTTCTTTCTATTCCCCCCTGTTCAGTACCTCTTGCCAGATTAGGAAGGGATGACCCAGGGACTTTAACAATTCAAAGAATAAATCAAAATGTCATGTGCATCTGAAGTCTTCCCAGTAGCCTCATCTCTTTTATAAGGCATTTTCTCTGAGATGCCTTACAAGATGACTCTCTGAGAGGCATTTTCTCCCAAGTATTTCCTTTTCTGCAGTTAGGAAGGAAAGAAAGGCGGGAGGGAGGAAAGCAGGGAAGAAGGAAGGGAGGAAACCAACTCTAATTGAATTAGGCACTATTCAGAGGTTTCACACAAACCATTTCATTTGCCTTTTGTAGTTGGCTTGTGATATCAATATTTTGTCCTCATTTCTCTGACAAAGGAACTGAGGCTCACTGAGGCAAGTAACTGGTCCAGGAACACAGAACTAGTTAGTGAAGAGGCTCATATTTGAATCCAGATCCGTTTCCATGCAAATCTAGATTAAAGATCTTCTTTCTTGCTTTAAGAACCATAAACAAGAACTTCCTCCTCATTGTAAAGGCCGGGGTGCTTAGGACCAGGTGCTATCTTCAACTGCATTCACATGTTTGACTATTAGGTTTGGTATATTATTGATTTTTTCTTATAATCACTTGTATATTTTATTCCTTTCGTATTAATCTTATTATACGATCTTTGTGAGTGCATTTTTGCATGCATGTTCACTGGTCATGAGGCTCAGGGAACACTTCAAGTTTGGTCCTTCCACTCTTGCCCAAGCACTCCAGAAATACCTGAAATATCAGACAAATATTGTGTGTCACAGTTTTATCATAAGACACAATGAATGGACAATATTACCTACACTTAGACAAAGGTTGTGTTTGCAAGTAGCATACAGAGAGTAACAATGCCTGTCAAATCCTCACTCATCTCAGGCAGGCCCCTGGACTGGCAAGCTAAAGCTTGGCTGGGTGTATCACTCACATTTGTGTCATAGCTTTGGAGGGTTTTATACAGTTCCTCAGCATATGCTCTTTTCTGCTTCCTCTTAAACCTGAGTGGAGGAGCTCAGTGGTACAAATGTATTAATCAAGATAGGTCAGGTTATATCATGGTAACGATTTTTCAAAGGCTTATTTCTCTCCCATACAACACGTCCCTCATGGGTTCACTGGAAGCTCTGTTACCATCACCCCACCCTTTAACGCAGGCTAACAGAGCAGCCGTGACTGGAGACATTGCCCATCAATATGGTGGAGGAGAAGGGAAAGTGTGGTGAATCCTGGTCTCTGAACGTTTCTGTCTGGATATGGTACATGTCACCTTCACTCACATTCAACTGACCAAAGCAAGTCAAATGACCACCACTATCTTCTAAGGGTTGAGGAAGCCCAGTGCAACCAAGTGCACAAGAGAACTGGAAGAATGTGGCGAATGCACCGTGACTGCCATGCTGAGTGAGGTCACAGTCTTTGTCTTTATCTCTCCTGGCTCATGTCAACCCCTTGTCATTTTTTCATTTGCTGTGTTTGACACAGATCCCGACATTAGCTTGCCCGGGTTGTCATAACTAAATATCACCAACTTGGTGGCTTAACCAACAGACATTTATTTTTTCACAGTTCGGGAGGCTGGAAGTCCAAGATCAAGGTGTTGGTAGGTTTGGTTTCTCTGAGGCTTGTGGATGGCCACCTTCTCCCTGTGTCTTCACATGGTCTTCCCTCTGCATCTGCATGTGTCTGTTGTCTCTCTGAGTGTTCAGATTGATTTCCTCTTAAGGACACCAGTCATACTGAGTGAGGGCTCACTCTAAATATTTTGTTTTGCCTTAGTCACCTCTTTAAAGGACTTATCGCCAAATATGGTCACATTCTGAGGAACTGGAACTAGGGCTTCAACATATGAATCTGGGGGAGATACAATTCAGCCCTTAAGAGTCAGTCTCCCACTCACTGTCATTATTTGCTCTCTCCAGGTGGGGATCTGCTTTCTCCTTCTCTTATCCCGTTTCTGCACAGCAGCCATGAGATTGTTGTTGTACAGTGTTCAGGAGAACACCTACAAGCAACTTTGGGTGCCAGCTGGCCCTTAATGCCAGAAGGGTCAGCAAAGCATGGAGGTACCCCATTCTCCCAGCATACTGAGGAGAAGCGGATGGGACTGGGTGTGGCTGGACACATCAGCTTCCTTTTTTATGGAGCAAGTCTGAAAGCAGTCGTGCATGAGGGGAATAAACCTTGTGGTTTACACATCCAGCAATTTGAACTCATGTGCCAGATGTTTAGAGGAGTGCTAGGAAATGCCAGAAACCTAGCAACCAGAATAGCTTGCAGGTCCCTGTCTTAGAGAGAGGGGGAGCTCTGGTCCAACTAGATTAGGCAATCTTCACTTCTTGCTCGTAGCAATCAGTTAGAAACACAAATTTAATTCCATTTTGCTATCCAAAACATGCCAGAGGTTTCACATTGTTCCTAGAAAACTCTAACCATGACCTTGGCCAAAGTATGGTTCTAACAATGACCTCCAAGGCCCTGCATAAACTGGCCCCATCCACCTCTCCAGTGTCCTCTTGAAACTCTCCCTCTCCCCTGCTCATTATGGTCCAGGCACACTGGTCCCCTTTAACGTCCTTGACTACCTTGCATTTTTCCCTGCCTTGATGCAGTCATGCATAGTGGTTCCTGGACCTGGAATGCCCTCCCCATGCTCTTCATATTGTTATTTCCTTCTCATGCTCCAGGTCTTGGTTTCAATGTCACCTCATGAGAGAGTCCTCCCTGGCTCCTTGATATAAAGGATGTCTCCTCACATTAGTCCTGCTGAATTTTAAACACCTTATTTGGTAGATTCATAGCACTCATCACTATTATAATAGCAATTATATCTGCACACACACACACACGCACACACACTGAGACACACTTGTACGTTATATGATTTTTCTCTCAAATATTTGGTACTCCAATATACCTCAACATATAGCAGAGTACCTGGCCCAGGTGGTAAGTAATTAATACGATAGGTCTGTTGTGATATTTGATGTCTATGGAATCCTTTTTTAAAAACAATAAAATGTCATGAAGCTATCAGCTGTTATTATTTCTATTAATTACCTGAGCCACACTGGCTTAAGACCATTTCCAGAGTAGGAGGAGTCATGGGAAGAAGGGGAGGACAGAAAGGTAAGGCCAACATTACAGATTCTTCACTGTCACAACCACTTGCTAAGCCCAGACTCTTTGCTCTGGCTAAATCAATGAGGCTGTGCTGTCTGATGGCTAAGCCACTAATGGCCACACGGCTTGCTCATGACCCAACTGAAGGCAGTGGCCATTCGGTGCTGACAACTTGCCAGAGAGCAATGACTGGAGTGAGTCTATAGCTTTACTGAGGGGCTGGAAGGAAGGTGATGTACCAAAAGGTATAGAGTGCCTGCTAGGGGGGGTCATTACTTCATCCAGTCCTCAGGGACAGGAACTAAATACAACTTTGCTCATTTTATTCATGAGAACAACAAGAAATGTTAACCACTCTTGCCTTCTGTACTTTTAGGATGGGCCCTACAGCAGTGGGTACCTGCCTCTCACTGGTAAGATTTGACTGGAAGAGAAGATGACCATGTGCCATTGATTCAGTTGAGCAAATCTGTTCCTGTTACCTGGAATTGAGATTGATATTACCATGTTTCTGTTGTACCAGAACAGAAAGAATCTGCCAGGAGTCTTGGAATGTCCACATTCTGCCACGTGTGCCAAAAACACATGAACTTGTATGTAGAGAAGAAGGTTGAAGATGCTTTGTTCAAAGAGTAATGGATAAGAGACAGCCCCACCCACCACCACCAGAAGGAAGTAGAAGTGAACCCAGAGAAAGACAGAGATAGCCCAGAAAGAGGCAGAAATCAATACACCTGGGGGGATCGCTCTCCCACAAGAGAGCTTCATACCTTCCAATATAATTCCCTTTGGCTCAGCCTAGGTTTAGTATATCTCGTTTCTCTCAACCATCCCTGACGATGTTTTAAAATGGCAGCCATTCATAGGATGCACTCATTTGTTCGGTCCCCAAATACCTCTCAGGTGGAAATTTAAACACTTAGTTTAGGTAAATGTCTTCCTCGAAGACTTTCAACCAGATTGTGAGCTTCCTGAAAGCAGCAATTAAGTCCTTTTCATTCCCGGGTCCATCACTTGTTCAGTAGCGTCTGTGGGGTTTAATTCAAGTTGCAATGATGAAGCTATATCTCCTTGGGGCCAGAAAAGGAAACTGTAGGTCTCAATGCCCCTGAGTCATTTACCTTCTAATTAAATTGAGAATTAAGGGATGTTTTCCTATGCTTTAACAATAGGACAGGAGATATTTGGGTAATTTATACTTCAGTATAATTAAGAGAAGTAAATCTCTCTAGGAAGTGATTGGAGTCAAGCAGGCACCACAGTTCACTTAAGCAGCAAGTTATTCTTATCATTTTTTATGCCAACATATTTCTTCTTGAAAATTTGGTTGAACTAACAACAATGAGAGAAGTAGTAGAACTGGATAAAATAAGTGAGAGAAAAAACAAAAACTTAAGTGTGAGCAAATATCATTATGATTAAACTGGTATTTATAATTAGAACCATTCTTTGACACTCTCTGATAAATGAGTGAGAAGTTCCATCATGACCTTGTCTTAGAGTTTTCTAGTACCTGTCACTCACATAATATTCATGTTATATTTGGTGCTATATACAGCAGAAAGAGGTAGAAGACAGTTTTTCTCTTGAAAGTCATTGATCCTCAGAAAAAGTGCCAACACAACCAAGCCCCACCCTCAAGTGGAGGCTCAGCCCCCGCCTATCTGCCCCCAGCTTGTCTCCGTTATATCTGCATAAGGCTGTTTTCTTTCACAGTATCCACTCCATTCTCTCCTAACACAGGAGGCATGTCTACTGCTGACATTCTTCTGAGTACTACATGGGTACATTATATACAATTTAATGTATACAAATATCGATGTTTCTGTGGGTTGAACTTCCATAGCTGTTACCAGATTCCTAAGTAATCATCATTGCCAACATTTACTATAAAATTACCAAGTACCAGGCACTGTTCTTAGGAACTTTACAGATATTAACTGATCAAATCCTCACAATAATCCTATGGGTAAGTATTATGATTATCCCCATTTTGCAGAGGAGGAAACTAAAGCACTAACTAAAGAGTTAATAACTAACTAAAAGCACAAGGTAACAAAGATTGTGACTGCTGAGTCCTGGATAGGAACCCAGGCAGTGTGACACCCCATCTCCAGGATGTTTTTAAATGACTTGACTTTCCTGCCTCTCCTATAGGGTCCCTGATATCCAATTAAGATATCAAAGCAGATAGGGAATTTGGGGAAGCCAGGCCTGACCTCTTGGCAATATTAGGACCTCAAATCGTAGCTTTTCCTTTTCTGTTATATTTATACACCTGCGTATGCGTGAACATGGGTGTACACACACACACAGGCATTCATGTAATCAAATGTGCCTTTAATCAAACTGTCATTTATTACTTCTCCTTTTTATTTTTATGAATGACAAATGTGAGGCCAGACATACAAGTTTTGTTTTTTCCTAAGTGCTTATAAAAGGTTTTAATACTTGAAATTAAATAACTCCATAGGAATGATTGGAACCTTCACTATCTTCTTTAATCAGAAACAATATAATTTTTCAAATAAATTGTAGGATATTAATTCAAAAAATACTATGCTGTCATTAAAGGTTATGCTTTGGAAGATGATTTGCTAATATAAAATATTTATAGGTGAGGAGAGAACACAGGCCACAAAAAAGTATTTTGTATAGCATGATCTTAATATCAAATTATGAAACTAAAAAGAAAATATATATACTTATAAAATCTTGAAGGCTGAAAAAATGAATTTTTTTCGGGATCCGCCTGCAAGAATGCAATAACAGGTAACATTTTTCAGAATGTAAACATGTAAATGAAGGAATGAGGAATAACCACTTATTCTGATTATTGGACAGTGTAAGATGCTGAGCTCCACAATTTCATTTATTAGCTTGCATAAGTCTCATACAATCCTATAGGCCAGTTATTGGTTTCCCCATTTTATAAATGAAGAGATAAACACAGACATTAAAAAGCTTGCTCAACATCACTTAGCTGGCAATAGAGACCTCTCTTACTACAAAGGCTTAAAAGAGCTTGACACATCCACGGTCCTCTCGCTAAGGCACCAGCAACTCCCACACTCTGCCTGCAATTTTGTACATCTACCTCAAGATTTCAACAAGCTCTAACTTTTCTCCTACCACCTGAGTGCTCAGAGGACCAAGAATCCCTCCCCCAGATCCCCCGCATCTCATATGGCCCAGATCCAACTGCGTGGGGCCCCAGTTTTCCAACTCAGATCACCCTAGCTATGGCCACCTGCCTGGAACTCGTTCTTCTCCCATTGAGGGCCTTCTCCAAGCGACTGCTCATACATCTCACATTTTCTCCAGGATCCCTTCTAGATACCTATATGTGAGAATGTTTAATACAGGCTCAGGAGTACAACCTGGGATGGAGCAGATCTGTGGCAGATCCCCGACTGCAGTTATACTCCCCTCTTGGTGTCACAGCACCACAAGTCAGCCAGGTACAGGAGGCTTTCAGAGAAGCGTATTCTTCATGTTTCCCTTGAGATCTATAAATCCTCTTCTTCTCAGACTCTTGGCCAAGTTAGTACAAGTTTCCTACCCCAGAGAGAGAAGAAAGGAGAGAAGTAGACCTCAGTTAATTACTAGGCTTTTTCACTAGACTTTTAATTGGGGGAGGGGACAGGTGCTTAACAAGCAAGGCTGACATCTGCTTGCCCATCATTCAGAGGACATTGATTCATCTGCAGGGCGCTGATCCAATTGCTTCCCCCTTTCAGTCAGCACTGGCGCAGAAATAATTGTCATTGTTAAGGTTTATGCAGGGTTAAACGTTACAAAGCACTGGGCACAAAAGGTATCTGACACAGTCACCCAGTCTTCTTATTTTTTCAATCACATTTTATTTTGCTCTCACAGTATTCCATGCTGGTGAAAATCTGCAGTTGCACATGTGGACATAAATCAGCTAGATAACTGAGGTTTAAAAGAACAGGCTTTGGACTTGGCCAAATCAATCAATAACTGAGCCTCAAGGTATGCTTTGGAATGATTTCTATGGGTTATTCTAGTAAGAACAACAAAATCCAAACAAATTGCAGGGAAGTTAATAAGCTCAAAGTGGGCATATTCATGCACCACAGAGACAACCAAAACAAAACGAATAAAATGAAATGAAATAAAAGCACAAAAACTCCAGCCTTAACAAAAAACAACATCTCAGGATTCTGGTGTGTTTCTCCTCAATCTTCTCTACATCATTGTCATGTCTACATTGTTTCAGATCTCCTTGGACTTCACCTCTCATTCCCTGCTATAAACTGGGTCCTTCTACTTGAAGACAAAATTTAGTGTTCACAGCGTTGGTCTTTGGTGCCTTTTGATGAAGCCTTTATACATGCTCTGGACTTTCCAGTGTTTGGTTATTTCCAAATAATATTTGGATCCTGTTTCTCAGTCAAGAACTACCTCAGTTTATTAAATGCCCATTGTAATTTCTGGACATTGTGAAACACTCAAGCTTTGCTAGGATACATGCATACCTAAAGACCACAGAATATATTGCCCCAAATCAGCCATGGCTGCATTAACCACATTATCTCTTAAAAGACCCCCTAAGACCACCTTACAGAGAATGAATTTTGAAAGTCTGGAACAGGCTATTCCGTACCACCTCCGCCTCAAATCTAGCCCAAGGCATTTTGCCAAGTGGTGTTGGAAGAGGTATTCCACAAGCAGGGATCATTTTGCATAGTTAACTCTAAGAAGGAAAATTTAAAACTGCAGGAGCCTCTTAGAAAAGCAAATCTAATTGGGAGACCTGAAATGTGGCCAGGTCAACTGGCTTCATGTGACATTCCCAAGGCTCTAGGACTTTGGTCTCACTCTCATTCAGCTGGCACCAGCTCATAGAACACAGGCCACTTACCAGCAAATCAAGGAACAGATTTACTCTCTCTGCCCCCTAAGAGGAACAGCTGCACCTGAACAAACTTGCAAGGTTAGGTTCACATGCAGTTTATGAAAACCTTCCCTGGATCCCACTCCTAACAAAGGCCAAAAACAAATTTAACTCAGGTTTTCTGGTCTTTGGCCCACTGCCGCATGTGACAGCTCCCTGCACCTACTTCACAAAACTTCATCATTTAGCTGTCCCAGCGAGTCCTGCTTCAGGACAGGAAAGAGAAGTTCTCACGTATCTCTCACAGTGTCTACCCTAGTTCTTTTTGCACCTGGGATCTCCTTGGGGGCCTCTGAATCGAAGTCTGACTAAGCCTGACCTTGCTTTGGTTTATGAGGGTAATGAAATCACAGCCCCAGGTGGGGTGGCTGCAGGTGCACTTGCTGAGCTCTTTGGAGCCTTGTTATTTCTGTAATTTGTCCCATGCTGTCTCCTGCTTGGGGTTATACTTTACAGCCTAATGAATGTATTCTCTTATTAAGACAAACCTTATCCATGCCAATCCAATTAAATCTATACAATTAGCCTGGAAATTTTAAAGAAGTGGGCTTCAATGAAGATACAGGTTTTTTTTTTCTTTTTCTATTGTAAGTTGTTGGACCAAGACTAATTATGATTTGGGAAGCAGAGAAGTTGGTGGAAAGAGCAACTAGTTAGATGTCAGAAGACCTAGGTTTTATTCCAATTCTGTTATATGATCTTGAGCAGGTTCCCTCTCCTCCGTGGATGTTGGTCCCTTGGCAGAAATGAATAGTTTGGACACATTTGTATAGATAATATCTTTTCATTTATTGAGTTACCTTAATGCATGTCAGACAGTCATATAAAAATTTGGCAAAGTGGATACAATGTTGTCGATTGTGGGAATACAATCACCAGACAATAGAAGACAAATGATTCACCCAAGACCAGACAGTGAAGAAGAGGATGTGGTTCAAAAACTCATCCATATGCTTCCCAAATTGATAACCTATACTCTGCAGACTATGAATCTTAGGAAGAAAGTCTGGAAGTAGCTGAAGTCAGTATCAGGTCACAAGGCTGAGTTGTACTCTTAGCTCAGTTACTAACTCAGAGATCCTAGACCAGTCGACCGTCTCATTGTCAACCACCACCACAACTAATCTTTCCTTCTCACTCAGTTCTCAGAAAATTCAGGGTAATGTATAGGGTATACTTCAAAGTCTTCTAAAATATAGGCACAAGAAAAACAGAAGTAGAGCAAATTTTGTTATTCTTTTATGGAAAAGGAGGGGAGAAAAATGATTCAGTTCTCTGGACACAATAGGTAAATGCTGGCCCCAAACATAAACCTCACACTATCATTAATGGTGTCCACCAAGCTCAGGGTTTCACCTGTTTGTGAAGCACTTTGTTCAATAAAAATTGTGATCACAAATAAATTGAGAATCAGCAAATGGAAAGCTTAGCCTATATTCATCATGAAAAGTACATTTTCCTGGTGAGTTCCTAGTACCAGATTAAAATTCAATTCAATATCTAATGACATTATGAAAGTCTGACTAATGTAGAAACCAGTTCTTCCATTTTTCAGGGAGAAAAAAATGGATTTTTCAGTAATTATTTATTCAAGGAGTTAATTCAAACCATGTTATTATTTCTTGAGAAAAAAGAAGGGTTCTATCCTTGGGTAGGGCATTTGTCTGCTTATATATAAAAAAGCAACAATAAAACATCAAAATTTCTTCCTTTACTATGCTGAAATAATATACGTACAGAAAAATGCACCAAAAAAATTTCAGATCATTGATTACTAAAACCACCACCCAGATCAAGAAATAGAATACTACCAACACCACAGAAGCCTCTCATATATTGAATCCCAATAATGTCCCCTCTGTGCCCCCCAAAGTTAACCAATATATTTATTTTTTATACTTCTTTATAAGTTACCAACCAAAGCATACTATTGATGGTTTTATAAACTTTATTTTAATGGGCTCATATAGTCCATATTCTTTTGTATCTAATTTTTTAAATAAAATTATATTTGTGATATTTATCCATATTGTATGAAGATGTATTTTGGGGTTTTTTTCACTATAGTGTAGTATTACATTGCATGTATATTTAGTATATGTATAAAAATATCATAATTTACCATTCTACTCCTCATGAACATTGATTGTAGTTATTTGCAAATTTAGGCTTTTATAATAATGTTGCAATAAACATTCTTGCATGTGTCTCTTCTGTACCTGGGCATTTATTTATGTTCTTGGCATATATCTTGGAGTAAATTGCTGAATTGTAGGATTTGCCTTTCCTAACTTTAATAGATACTGCTAAAGTGTATTCCAAAAAGATTGTACCAAATTAACTCCTACCAGCAACACATGAGAGTTTTATTTTTCCACATCCTTCCCAATACTTAGTGTTACCTGTCTTTTGCATGTTTACCATTCCAGAGTCTGTGCAGGTGATATCTTATTCTTTTAATATGCATTTTCGTGATAACTAATGAGAATGAGAAACTTTTCACACATTTGCTGGGCATATGAATGTCTACAATACACCCGGAATTAATTTTCATTTATGGCCTAAAATAGGGATCATTTTTCATTTCCTTCCATATAGACATTCTGTTACTTCAACAGCACTTATTGAAAAGGCCATCATTTTTCCACTGCTGTGAAGTGCTACTTGTATCATTAATCATTTTGTACATATGGTTTTGTTCCTAGGATCTCAATTTTTTTCCCACTATTGGTTTAGTTGTCTATGCCTCTATCCTTGCACCTATATTTTAATGTCTTAATTACCATATATATAAATATATATAATTATATATACCATATATATAATTTTATATATATATATATATATATATATATATAATTTTTTGTTGTTTTTTTTTTTTGCGGTACGTGGGCTTCTCACTGCTGTGGCCTCTCCCGTTGCGGAGCACAGGCTCCGGACGCGCAGGATGAGCAGCCATGGCTCACGGGCCCAGCCGCTACGCGGCATGTGGGATCTTCCCGGACCGGAGCACGAACCCGTGTCCCCTGCATCGGCAGGCGGACTCTCAGCCACTGCGCCACCAGGGAAGCCCAATTACCGTATATTTTAATACCTTAATGTATAGTAGAGTAAGTCCTCCCACTGTTTTTCTTCTTTGAGTGTGCTTTGGCTGTTGCCAGAATTTGCAAGATTGGCTTGTCAAGTTCCAATGAAAAACAAAACAAAATAACATCTGGTAAGATTTTGAGTGGGATTGCATTGATCTAGGATCAATAATCTAGGCAGTTTAGGGACTATTAAAAGCAAAGCTATAGTGAAGACCTGGCTATTTCCAATTCATCACTCTGAATTCTCTACAAAGTGTTTCATAGTTGCCTGTGTAGAAATCCTGAATATGATGTGCTGAATTTATTCCAAGGCATTTAATCTTTGGTACAGATAGATTATATCTTGTACTTTTTTTTCATTTTCTTTTTTTTTTAACATCTTTATTGGAGTATAACTGACTTACAATGGTGTGTTAGTTTCTGCTTTATAACAAAGTGATTCAGCTGTACATATACATATATTCCCATATCTCTTCCCTCTTGTGTCTCCCTCCCTCCCACCCTCACTATCCCACCCTTCTAGGTGGTCACAAAGCACCGAGCTGATCTCCCTGTGCTATGCAGATGCTTCCAACTAGCTATTGGTTTTACATTTGGTAGTGTATATATGTCCATGCCACTCTCTCACTTTGTCCCAGCTTACCTGTCCCCCTACCCATGTCCTCAAGCCCATTGCCTAGTAGGTCTGCACCTTTATTCCCATCCTTCCCCTAGCTTCTTCATAACCTTTTTTTTTTTTTTAGATTCCATATATATGTGTTAGCATAAGGTATTTGTTTTTCTCGTTCTGACTTACTTCACTCTGTATGACAGACTCTAGGTCCACCCACCTCACTACAAATAACTCAATTTCCTTTCTTTACATGGCTGAGTAATATTCCATTGTATATATGTGCCACATCTTCTTTATCCATTCATCTATCGATGGACACAGGTTGCTTCTGTATCCTGGCTATTGTAAATAGAGCTGCAATGAACATTGTGGTACATGACTCTTTTTGAATTATGGTTTTCTCAGGGTAAATGCCCAATAGTGGGATTGCTGGGTCATATGGTAGATCTATTTTTAGATTTTTAAGGAACCTCCATAGTGGTTGTACCAATTTACATTCCCCCCAACAGTACAAGAGGATCCACTTTTCTCCACACCCTCTCCAGCAATTATTGTTTGTAGATTTTTTGATGATGGCCATTCTGACTGGTGTGAGGTGATATCTCACTGTAGTTTTGATTTGCATTTATCTAATGATTAATGATGTTGGGCATTCTTACATGTGTTTGTTGGAAATCTGTATATCTTCTTTGGAGAAATGTCTACTTAGATCTTCTGCCCATTTTTGGATTGGGTTGTTTGTTTTTTTGATATTGAGCTGCATGAGCTGCTGGCAAATTTTGGAGATTAATCCTTTGTCAGTTGCTTTGTTGCAAAGTTTTCTCCCATTCTGAGGGTTGTCCTTTCCTCTTGTTTATAGTTTCCATTACTGTGCAAAAGCTTTTAAGTTTCATTAGGTCCCATTTGTTTATTTTTATTCCATTTCTCTAGGAGGTGGGTCAAAAAGGATCTTGCTGTGATTTATGTCATAGAATGTTCTGCCTATGTTTTCCTCTAAGAGTTTTATAGTGCCTGGCCTTACATTAGGTCTTTAACCCATTTTGATTTTATTTTTGTGTATGGTGTTAAAGAGTGTTCTAATTTCATTCTTTGACATGTAGCTGTCCAGTTTTCCCAGCACCACTTATTGAAGAGGCTGTCTTTTCACCATTTTATACTCTTGCCTCCTTTATCAAAAATAAGGTGACCATATGTGCATGGGTTTAGTCTGGGTTATCTTGTTCCATTGATCTATATTTCTGTTTTTGTGACAGTACAATACTGTCTTGATTACTGTAGCTTTGTAGTATAGTCTGAAGTCAGGGAGTCTGATTCCTCCAGCTCTGTTTTTCTTTCTCAAGATTGCTTTTGCTATTCAGGGTCTTTTGTGTTTATATACAAATTGTGAAAATTTTTGTTCCAGTTCTCTGAAAAATGCCATTGGTAGTTTGATAAGGATTGCATTGAATCTGTAGATTGCTTTGGGTAGTATAGTCATTTTCACAAGGTTGATTCTTCCAATCCAAGAACAGGCTATATCTCTTCATCTATTTGTATCATCTTTAATTTCTTTCATCAGTGTCTTATAGTTTTCTGCATACAGGTCTTTTGTCTCTTTAGGTAGGTTTATTCCTAGGTATTTTATTCTTTTTGTTGCAATTGAAAATTGGAGTGTTTCCTTAAATTCTCTTTCAGATTTTTCATCATTAGTGTATAGGAATGCAAGAAATTTCTGTGCATTAATTTTGTATCCTGCTACTTTACAAAATTCATTGATTAGCTCTAGTAGTTTTCTGGTAGCACCTTTAGGATTCTCTATGTATAGTATCATGTCATCGGCAAACAGTGACAGCTTTACTTCTTCTTTTCTGATTTAGATTCCTTTTATTTCTTTTTCTTCTCATTGCTGTGGCTAAAACTTCCAAAACTATGTTGAATAATAGTGGTGAGAGTGGGAAACCTTGTCTTGTTCCAGATCTTAGTGGAAATGGTTTCAGTTTTTCACCATTGAGGATGGTGTTGGCTGTGGGTTTGTCATATATGACCTTTATTATGTTGAGGTAAGTTCCCTCTATGCCTACTTTCTGAAGGGTTTTTATCGTAAATGGGCGTTGACTTTTGTCAAAAGCTTTCTCTGCCTCTATTGAGATGATCATATGGTTTTTAATCCTCAAATTGTTAATATGTTGTATCACACTGATTGACTTGCCTATATTGAAGAATCCTTGCATTCCTGGGATAAACCCCACTTTTTCATGGTGTATAATCCATTTAATGTGCTGATGGATTCTGTGTGCTAGTATTCTGTTGAGGATTTTTGCATCTATGTTCACCAGTGATATTGGCCTATAGTTTTCTTTTTTGTGTGTGTGTGTGATATCTTTATCTGGTTTTTGTATCAGGGTGATGGGGGCCTCGTAGAATGAGTTTGGGAGTGTTCCTCCCTCTGCTATATTGTGGAAGATTTTGAGAATGATAGGTGTTAGCACTTCTCTAACTGTTTGATAGAATTTGCCTGTGAAGCCATCTGGTCCTGGGCTTTTCTTTGTTGGAAGATTTTTAATCACAGTTTCAGTTGTGATTGGTCTGTTCATATTTTCTATTTCTTCCTGGTTCAGTCTCGGAAGGTTGTGATTTTCAAAGGATTTGTCCATTTCTTCCAGGTTGTCCATTTTATTGGCATAGAGTCGCTTTTAGTAATCTCTCATGATCCTTTGTATTTCTGCAGTGTCAGTTGTTAGTTCTCCTTTTTCATTTCTAATTCTATTGATTTGAGTCTTCTCCCTTATTTCTTGATGTGTCTAGCTAATGGTTTATCAATTTTGTTTATCTTTTCAAAGAACAGATTTTAGTTTTATTGATCTTTGCTATTGTTTCCCTCATTTCTTTTTCATTTATTTCTGATCTGATCTTTATGATTTCTTTCCTTCTGCTAACTTTGGGTTTTTCTTGTTCTTCTTTCTCTAATTGCTTTAAGAGTAAGGTTAGGTTGTTTATTTGAGATGTTTCTTGTTTCTTAAGGTAGGATTGTATTGCTATAAACTTCCCTCTTATAACTGCTTTTGCTGAACCCCATAGGTTTTGGGTCATCGTGTTTTCATTGTCATTTTTTTCAAGGTATTTTTTGAATTCCTCTTCATTTCTTCAGTGATCTCTTGGTTATTATGTAGTGTATGGTTTAGCCTCCATATGTTTGTATTTCTTACAGATTTTTTCCTGTAATTGATATCTAGTCTCATAGCATTGTGGTCGGAAAAGATACTTGATACAATTTCAACTTTCTTAAATTTACCAAGGCTTGATTTGTGATCCAAGATATGACCTATCCTGGAGAATGTTCCATGAGCACTTGAGAAGAAAGTGTATTCTGGTTTTTTTTGGATGGAATGTCCTATAAATATTAATTAAGTCTATATTGTTTAATGTATCATTTAAAGCTTGTGTTTCCTTATGTATTTTCATTTTGGATGATCTGTCCATTGGTGAAAGTCACGTGTTAAAGTCCCCTACTATGATTGTGTTACTGTCAATTTCCCCTTTTATGACTGTTAGCATTTGTCTTATGTGTTGAGGTACTCCTATGTTGGGTGCATAAATACTTACAGTAGTTATATCTTCTTCTTGGTTAAATCCCTTGATCATTATTTAGTGTCATTCTTTGTCTTTGTAATAGTCTTTGTTTTAAAGTCTATTTTGTCTGGTATGAGAATTGCTACTGCAGGTTTCTTTTGATTTCCATTTGCATGGAATATCTTTTTCATCCCCTCACTTTCAGTCTGTATGTGTCCCTAGGTCTGAAGTGGTTCTCTTGTAGACAGCGTATATATGGGTCTTGTTTTTGTAGCCAGTCAGCCAGTCTATGTCTTTTGGTTGGAGCATTTAATCCATTTACGTTTAAGGTAATTATCAATATGTATGTTCCTATTACCATTTTCTTAATTGTTTTGGGTTTGTTAATGTAGGTCTTTTCTTTCTCTTGTGTTTCCTGCCTAGAGAATTTCCTTTAGCATTTGTTGTAAAGCTGGTTTGGTGGTGCTGAATTCTCTTAGTTTTGCTTGTCTGTAAAGGTTTTAGTTTCTCCATTGATTCTGAATGAGATCCTTGCTGTGTAGAGTAATCTTGGTTGTAGGTTTTTCCCTTTCATCACTTTAAATATGTCTTGCCACTCCCTTCTGGCTTGCAGAGTTTCTGCTGAAGGACCAGCTGTTAACCCTATGGGGATTCCCTTGTATGTTATTTGTTGTTTTTCCTTTGCTGCTTTTAGTATTTTTTCTTTGTATTTAATTTTAGATAGTTTGAGTAATATGTGTCTTGGCGTGTTTCTTATTGGATTTATCCTGTATGGGAGCCTCTGTGCTTTCTGGACTTGATTATCTATTTCCTTTCCCATATTAGGGAATTTTTCAACTCTAATCCCTTCAAATACTTTCTCAGTTCCTTTCTTTTATTCTTCTTCTTCTGGGACCCTTATACTGTGAATGTTAGTGTGTTTAATGTTGTCCCAGAAGTCTCTGAGATGGTCCTCAGTTCATTTCATTCTTTTTTCTTTATTCTTCTCTTCAGTAGTTATTTCCACTATTTTATCTTCCAGGTCACTTATCCGTTTTTCTGCCTCAGTTATTCTGCTATGGATTCATTCCAGAGAATTTTAAATTTCAGTTATTGTGTTGTTCATCATTGTTTGTTTTCTCTTTAGTTCGTCTAGGTCCTTGTTAAACGTTTCTTGTTTTCTTCCATTCTATTTCCAAGATTTTGGTTCATCTTTACTCTCATTATTCTGAATTCTTTTTCAGGTAGACTGCCTATTTCCTCTTCATTTGTTTGGTCCGGTGGATTTTTATCTTGCTCCTTCATCTGCTGTGTGTTTCTCTGTCCTCTCATTTTTCTTAACTTACTGTGTTTGGGGTCTCCTTTTCGAAGGCTGCAGGTTTGTAGTTCCCATTGTTTCTGGTGTCTGCCCCCAGTGGCTAAGATTATTTCAGTGAGTGGTGTAGGCTTCCTGGTGGAGGGGACCAGTGCCTGTGTTCTGGTGGATGAGGCTGGATCTTGTCTTTCTGGTGAACAGGTCCATGTTTGGTGGTGTGTTTTGGGGTGTCTGTGACCTTATTATTATTTTAGGCAGCCTCTCTGCTAATGGGTGGGTTTGTGTTCTTGTCCTGCTAGTTGTTTGGCATAGGGTGTCCAGCACTGTAGCTTACTGGTCATTGAGTGGAGCTGGGTCTTCACCTTGAGATGGAGATCTCTGGGAGATTTTCGGGGTTTGATATTACATGGAGCTGGGAGGTCTCTGGTGGACCAATGTCCTGAACTCAGCTCTCCCACCTCAGAGGCACAGGCCTGACAACCGGTTGGAGCACCAAGACTTTGTAATCCACATGGCTTGGAAGAAAAGTGAGAAAAAAAGAAAGAAAGATAAATGTATTAATATAAAAAAATTATTAAATATAAATATAATTTAAAAAGTAATTAAAAAATAGTAAGAAAGAAAGAGGAGAGCAACCAAACCAAGAAACAAATCCACCAATGATAGCAAGTACTAAGAACTATACTAAAAAAAACCCACCAAAAACAGACAGAACCCTAAGATAAATGGTAAAAGCAAAGCTATAGAGACAAAATCACATACAGAAGCAAACACATACTCACAAAAAGAGAAAAAGGAAAAAGAAATTATATATTGTTGCTCCCAAAGTCCACCTCCTCAATTTGGGATGACTCGTTGTCTATTCAGGTATTCCATAGATGCAGGGTACATCAAGTTGATTGTGGAGCTTTAATCCGCTGCTTCTGAGGATGCTGGGAGAAATTTCCCTTTCTCTTCTTTGTTCGCTCAGATCCTGGGGTTCAGCTTTGGATTTGGCCCCACCTTTGCATGTAGGTTGCCTGAGGGCATCTGTTCTTCGCTCAGACAGGACGGGGTTAAAGGAGCAGCTGATTAGGGGGACTCTGGCTCACTCAGGCCGGGTGGGGAGGGAGGGGTACGGAGTGTGGGGTGAGCCTGCAGTGGCAGAGGCCGGCGTGACGTTGCACCGGCCTGAGATGCGCTGTATGTTCTCCCGGGGAATTTGTCCCTGGATCCCGGGACCCTGGCAGTGACGGGCTGCACAGGCTCCCCGGAAGCGGGGTGTGGATAGTGACCTGTGCTCACACACAGGCTTCTTGGTGGCTTCAGCAGCAGCCTTAGCGTCTCATGTCCGTCTCTGGTGTCTGTGCTGATAGCCGTGGCTCGTGCCCATCTCTGGAGCTCATTTAGGTGGCGCTCTTAATCCCGTCTCCTCACGCACCACGAAACAAAGAGGCAAGAAAATGTTTCTTGCCTCTTTGGCAGCTCCAGACATTTTCCCAGACTCCCTGCCAGCTAGCTGTGGCCCACTAGCCCCCTTAAGGCTGTGTTCATGCCGCCAACCCCAATCCTCTCCCTGCGATCCGACCGAAGCCTGAGCCTCAGCCCCCAGCCCCCACCCACCCCGGTGGGTGAGCATACAATCCTCTCCGGCTGGTGAGTGCTGATCATCACCGATCCTCTGTGCGGGAATCTCTCCACTTTGCCCTCTGCACCCCTGTGGCTGCGCTCTCCTCCCCGGCTCCAAAGCTTCCCCCCTCCCCCACCCGCAGTCTCTGCCCACGAAGGGACTTCCTAGTGTGTGGAAACCTTTCCTCCTTCACATCTCCCTCCCACTGGTGTGGGTCCCGTCCCTATTCTTTTGTGTCTCTTTATTCTTTTTTCTTTTGCCCTATCCAGGTACGTGGGGGGTTTCTTGCCTTTTGGAAGGTGTGAGGTCTTCTGTCAGCGTTCAGTAGGTGTTCTGTAGGAGTTGTTCCACATGTAGATGTATTTCTGATGTATTTGTGGGGAGGAAGGTGATTTCCACGTCTTACTCTTCTGCCATTTTGAAGCTCCTCTCTCATTTTCTGTTTGTTGCTATAATCTAAAAATCCAATTTCTAAATGCCATTTACTTTAGCAAATGTGATAAACTCGTTCATTATTAGCTGTATTAAATCCTATTTCTTATTCCAGCAAGGCTATCAAAGTGGGGAGGACTCTCCTCCCTGATGCCCTGGAAGACGTCCCAAATCCTGGGCTCATTTCTCTGGGCTCAGTCCTCATCCAGGTCTTGGCCATCACTGTCCTATCAACTCCTTCAAGTAAACATTTCTTTTTTTAAGTATTTGCAGCTTTCCTATTTGCCCTCATAGGATGGTTGGTTTGTAATGTAATCCTCCTTTACTAAAAGTAATCTCAAATTTGCTTTATTTGACAAAATATAATTCAAATGTAAATGCAGACAGATTCTTCCTATTAAACTGCTCTCAGAGTTAAATTTTTGCTTAGATCTAAAAAAATTATTAAAATTGGAGATAGGAAAAAATGAAGAATGTTGTTAAAACATTCTGCTTTAATTATTTTCTATAATATTTACAATCTGTTAGAAGCAAAAACTCATTACATAAAAGAAAATAAATTTTCCTATGTTGTGATATAGGTGTTATTTCAATTCATAAAAACTACCGTGTTAAAGAAAACAATAAACATAAATTAATGAGTAATTATTTGTTTTACATAAACTGCTGTTCATATATTTGGCTGTAGGTGCCAATGATTCAATAGCTATGTTTTTGGTTTTGTTTTGGGTTTGTTAGTTTACCACCTTAAGAGGCATGAAATTTGGTCTGCTTCTTATTTCTTAAAGATATTCAGTTTTATTCCTCATAGTTATCTCAAATGACACATTGCTATTATGTTAACAGCAGAATAGGCCAATAATATGCATAAACATGCTCAAGGAATTAGGAGGAATCCTACTATATTTATTTTCCTTCATGGCTTGGGTCATTTAATTCAGATTTTCAACACCAAAAGGTCAATTCAATTTATGTGATTATTTCTGGGAAAGATAGTGATTACATAAGCCAGATATTACTTGAGAAATTTTATAGAAAATATATATTACTAGTTTTATCTAGATACATCTGGAAATGTTAAAGCATAGTTGGTCTCTCTAGGTAAAGTAAGAAGAATAAATAAGTAAAATTTAAAAATTTCAAAAATAATTTTTTGCCATGCCCTACTACTGTAGAATGTGCCAAAGCTCTAAAGTTAACTTATTAAAGAATTAGAATACGAAGATTACTGACAAATATGGGTTTAGTGGGCCTTTAAGACCAAAGAAATTGTAATAAATTGTTTTATGCTAAAGGAATTGAAGAAATAAATGAAAATAAGCTGTGTAAGGAATCAATGAAATGAAAAGCATCAATAACTGGGAGAAAGTAAAGGTATACAAAGACTGGGAGCCCTGATGAACCTGAAGAGTGGCTGTAGTGGAGGAGAATGAATAAGATTCCTGAATCAGAGGGAGTTATAGGCAGATAATGGGATAGTGAATTGGTTTTACAGAAGTGGGGCAGTTATGGATGATGACCAGGGCCAAGACAGGACAGAGAGTACATGTGGACTGGAGGAGATACTCCTGGAGTTCAGGATCTCAAAGAAATGAGAGACCATTGTGTGGACTTATCCACATGGAAAAAAAAATAACCCAGGATCATGGCACGGGTTGAGGGAGAAAGAAAGATTCTGAGCTAAATGCCAAAGTCTTTGATAAATGAATGAGGATAACAAAAACAAAATATCTAAAATCTAGGAAAGAAACAATCTCAAATGGAGTACTACTTGAGGGAAATGCTATCTGATCAAAACTACTTTCTTCAACAGTGGGATAGTAGAAAAGATGTTTAATTTAACCACCTATTGAAAATCAACAAAAGCTACAAACGCTGCCTGTGTACCAAAGCAACCAGGTCAATTGCACCAGGACACCTCACTTGTCAGCAATAACCCAAGAAAACACATTTGATGTCATTTCACACATGCGCTAAATTAAATTTTCAAATGTATATTAGAGTCAGAGATATATGAGCAGTAGTGTTATCTAGGGAAACCAGCTCTTGTCCAGATGCGCCCTCAAAGGGCAGAATTGCCTTGGCAACATCGTCATTCTCAGTGATATTTATTAAGTACCCACCACATGCCTGCCACTGGGCTGGGCGTTGGAGATCGACCTGTATTTACACCCCAGCAGGGTGTTTGGGGTAGTTCTTATCTTTGCTTTTCTGGAAGTCAATATTTCTAGTCCTTAAGTTCTCTCAATTGGATATACCAAATTAGCATGTAGTAATGACAAGGATGGTTAATGAACATACTAATGACAAGCACAAAGAAGTGGAAGTATTAAAGAGCCTTTCATCTAATCATAGAGGAAAGGGCCATAGTCATCAAGCTATGGTCCATGAGCCAGCCTGCCACCTGATTTTATATAGCCAGCAAGCTAAATGTATTAGCCTTCTGAGAACAGTCGCTTGATTTTGCTTCTTGGCTGGCAAAGCCTACAATATTTACTATTTGGACTTTTATAGAAAAATTTTAACTAACCCCAATTTAAGCAAGACCCGATGAAGTATCTCTGTTCCATATTACCTGGTTTTAGTCTTCTAAACTTGAAAAAGATTGTATCCGTAGTGCCAACAAATTTTGAGTTTGGTGCTTTCCTTAACCAGTGTGCTAGAAACTTTGTTTTGTTTTGCTACCTAGTTATTCTTCAGCTATAATGTTCACTGTCAAATAGCTCTGTTCAGCAATCTAGTCTTGATTAGGTTTCCAGGCCATTTCACTCTGATTTTTTGACCTGATAAATATCCTTTTATTTCTGAGGGTGTCTGTAGATACTGCCTCTCATGGACTATGCATACTGTAGTCTAACTTAGGGATTGACAAACATTTTGTGTAAAGAACTAAATAGTAAAATTTTGGGCTTTGCAGGCCTGATAGTCTCTGTCGAAACCACAAAACTCTGCCATGGTCATGTGAAAGCAGAGATAGAAAATTTGAAAATGAATGGGGTAGGGGTGTTCCAATAAAACTGTATTTACAAAAACAGGTGAGCTGGTTTTGGCCTCTGGACCACAGTTTGTCAAACTCTAGTCCAACTTGTTCTTAGATGTTCCAACTCAAGTTTTATAAATACCTATGCAGAAGTTTCATTTTCTTTTATATCCACTTTACAAGTGAGGAAAATGGCACTGTCTCTCTTACAGCAGAATAAATTCCGTATTTGAATAAACCAATCAAGCAACTAATAATATCTGTGGGGAGAAAAGTAAACCATCAAATTGTTAGTCATAAATTGAACCCCAAAACTGAGTTTGGAGTTTGAATTTTTCCAGGGATTACAATGCCTTACATTTGATCCCTAATGCTGGTGAATGTCGAATCACAGCTATTGGACCTTTAATGTAACAGTCTTGAAAGGACAGCTTTGGCTTTGCTTGAGACAGTTCATGTTTTCATGAGATTTTTAGCTTACTGTCTTTGGGTATTGCTCCACCTTTCATATCTGAAGATTCTCTCTTCTACCTGGAAATCAGGGCTGGTCAGAATGGCCCTGAGTATTGTTCCTTTTGGGTATCAATTATAAATGTTTAAACAAATGGGTCACAAACTGAAATGAGGTCAATTAAATCTTCTGAGGCATGCTCCATTCTGATGGATGAAATGAAATGAAAACCATTTCAGAACTTACTTTCAGCAGAATAATGAATTCGGCATCTCCAGTCATTAAAGTTGAAATTATAATAGATAGCATTCTGCCCCACTGTTCATGAGATTTAACTCTTCAAAGGTCATAATAGATACACCCTATTAAATAATGCAGGCCAGA
Source organism: Tursiops truncatus (assembly GCF_011762595.2). Lineage (NCBI taxonomy): Eukaryota > Metazoa > Chordata > Mammalia > Artiodactyla > Delphinidae > Tursiops > Tursiops truncatus. The sequence continues at coordinate 131,765,346 of NC_047035.1, forward strand.
CAAAACTGACTTAATAAAACTGAAATGTCACTTTGGGTTTGAACTGATTTTCCTTCTTAAAGACCTTTTAGGCTTGCAAATCAGAACTGCCTTGTATTCGCATGTCTGAAGGAGCTTGACTTTCCCAGGGTTAGTTTAAAATATGCAGATCGATAGGAAAGGTTGGTGTTGGGTCAGTATCGAATAGCCTTCTCTCAGGGGCTTGAATTATTCATGAGCATCCATGTGTTTTGTGTTTCTTGCTTAACACTGTGGGCATTGGGGGCAGGAGGAGAATGTAGTCAGATGTAAACATAGATTCCTTCTTGGACAGAGTTAGCAGTTCAAGGAGGCTGGGGGTGGATGTAATTTTACAGGGATTTGAATCGATAAACTTTGAAATGAAAGAACTGTCCGACAGCTGAGGATACCCAAGTTTTATGTTATCTACAGTTCATTTTTGCCAAGCTGTGTACTCTTTAAACAAAAGTAAGAAGACGTAAAGCCAACTGCCTATCTTCTGATTGTGAATATAACTGTCTTTGGCTGCCTCCTATACTGACTTTGAGGGGGGGTGGCCCCTGTAGACACGTAAGTGTACAACTGGAGTATGGAAATAAGACTCAAGAAGGGAATAAAGCCAATATTTTATAATAACTGTAAATGGAATATAATCTTAAAAAATTCTGAATCACTATGTTGTGCGGCTGAAACATATAATATTGTAAATCAACTCTACCTCAGTTAAAAAAAAAGAAAGAAAAGAAGAAGAAAGAAAACTCAAGAGCTAGGTTCCACTCTGCCTTCCTTTCCACTGAGTGCACCATCTACCATTTCTGAGCTGCAGAATGCACGTCTATAAAATAAAGCACTTTAGGTCTCTTCAGTGATTTTCAAATTTTGGGGGGGATGCAGAGCACACTCTTGGAACAGAATATTCCCTACAAGTCATATGCACAGAACAGACACAGGACTGAGGTAGGAGTAAGGGAGGCAAGGAAGGAGACACTGAGTCTCTCTTTTTCCTAACTTGGTAGAATTGGTCTCAGTATTCTCCCTGACCCCATGTCCCTAAATATCAAGCTGAGGAAGTCAGGAGAAAGAAAGAGCTAGCTCTTCCTCCATTTTCCCTGTTCGCCCCCTTAACTGCCCTTCATCCTTCCTCCCATGGTTCACAAACTTTAGGTCTTAAAAAATTCCTTAGCTGAAATATTGTGTGTGGTTTTGTCTACAAAGGAGACCCAGAATGAGCCACATTGAAAATCATGATTTTCAGGGCCCACTTCCTGACTTTAGAGAGGAATCCTGTGTATGGACGACTAGTTTTGAGAGCATTTAAAGAAGGACAGAATGAAGAATGGTAAAAAAATAAATAGAAAAAAAGATTGTTGGATTAATGCTATAGTATTAGATCTGGAGGGCTAGAGCTAAAATAATGTCTTAATTTGGAAGAATAAACGGCCACATCGGGTTACACCAACATCTGCGAGCCTGAAGCAAAGTTTCTCTGCCCGTATTTCCCTTACCACATTAATGCCTGTAAGGAACCAGCTGGGGCCCCTATGGATAATGATCACCTTATTACTGTATAGATGTTCATTCTAGTGTCAAAAATAAGTTGTCCTTTGTCATCAGCGTGTCTTGATTTCGTTCTCAGCCCTGGACAATAAGACAGTTATATAATTTTTTTCCGACAGAAAGAAAATACGCCACATTTTACAAGAATGAAAACTTCATCTAGAGAAGTGGTCCAAGAAAAATATCCAAGGAAAACCCTGCCCTGGCCTCATAAATCTGTGACCTTAATGTTAAATGCAAAAAAAAAAAAAAAAAAAAAAAGGTGATCTTAAAACCAAAAAAAGAAATGTCTAAAGTTCAATTCATTTTTTTCTTGCTGTTAATTAAGGCTATGAGGACAGTGACCTTAAAAGTGTAACATTCCTTGTAAATTGATGCAGCCACTATGGAGAACAGTATGGAGGTTCCTTAAAAAACTAAAAATAGAACTACCATATGACCCAGCAATCCTTCTACTGGGCATATACCCTGACAAAGCCATAATTCAAAAAGAGTCATGTACCACAATGTTCATTGCAGCTCTATTTACAATAGCCAGGACATGGAAGCACCTAAGGGTCCATTGACAGAGGAATGGATAAAGAAGATGTGGCACATATACACAATGGAATATTACTCAGCCATGAAAAGAAACAAAATTGAGTTATTTGTAGTGAGGTGGATGGACTTAGAGTCTGTCATACAGAGTGAAGTAAGTCCGAAAGAGAAAAACAAATACCATATGCTAACACATATATATGGAATCTAAAAAAAAGATGGTTCTGAAGAACCTAGGGCCAGGACAGGAATAAAGATGCAGAAGTAGAGAATGAACTTGAGGACACGGGGAGGGGGAAGGGTAAGCTGGGACAAAATGAGAGAGTGGCATGGACTTATAAATAATACCAAATGTAAAATAGATAGCTAGTGGGAAGCAGCCGCATAGCACAGGGAGATCAGCTCAGTGCTTTGTGACCACCTAGAGGGGTGGGATAGGGAGGGTGGGAGGGAGATGCAAGAGGGAGGAGATATGGGGATATAGGTATATGTATAGCTGATTCATTTTGTTATACAGCAGAAACTAACACACCATTGTAAAACAATTATACTCCAATAAAGATGTTAAAAAAAAAAAGTAACATTTTTTTAGGCAGTGAAAGGAATAATGACTGGCCCTTAAGACTGCTGCTGAATGGACAAAATATGCATTGATTATGCATGCAGTTACCCAATTTTGTTATTTTACAAAATTGAATTTTTTCCTGGTGAAGTCCAATGCTGAGCAGTTAAATGCAGACTGTACCTAATTTTGTCAGAGTAAATAGCAGAGGTTATGGAAAGTGTTGTGGTTCCACAGTCATTAATATTCCACTGGTGTTGGAAGAGACTAGCAAGAGAAGAACACAGCAGGTTAGGTTTATATGAATCTATTCAAACCCCACATAATGAATGTGGAGAAGAGTGATTTGAATGTCTAATTTCAGTCACTCAGCAGAAAGAAAAAAATCTCATGCTTACTCTCAGGGCTTTGAAAGAGCTGTTTATTTTGTAATTTTTCACTCACTATTATAATCAGACCTTCTGTAATAAATTATTAATAATTTTCAAGCTAAATGAACTCTTTTTTTTCTCTAGAAAATTTCTAAATTTCTTATGCTGTCACAAGATTTTGTATTTTGTAGCTCTTTCCACTACAAGGATTCAGAGCAGTCACAAGACAGGGAAATTCAGTTATGCTGGCATTTTAATGCTTTCATACACTCACACCTACTGGGACCCACATCTGTCCCTCCTGAATTCAATAGACAGTTGTGGTTATTTTCACTTTCTAGTGGAGATGGCTAAAGTGCCTAGCCACTTATGTCACACTTCTACCAAATGTTTTAGGCAAAGGTAATCAAAAGGAGTTAAACACTATAATTATGAGATGAAAGAAAGTTCCCAATTCAAAGATGAAAGAGCAATCTCTATCTGGAACTCTCAATAGTGGGGTCAGGGAATCAAACAATAAATTGTGGATAAAGAGATGGGCAGAAAATATCAAATTTAATAAAGAACTCTGGTGGAGAGGAAGATGGAATGTTATAGGATCGAAAAGCCCTGGGGAGGAAATTACAACTATGTGAAGATCCTTTAGCTCTCTCCTGCAATGTCAGGAGATGTCTTTCCAAGAATATGATGAATATAAGGAAACTAAAACAGACTTATCAGTAATTTACCCAAGACTCTCTGTAGGCACTCAACAACTGTCATCATTTTCTACTAAGTCAAACTGTAACACTACCCTGGAATGTGAATACAAGACAGTAAGAAAAATAGGGATAGAGGTGACAGAGTTTTCTTTCAAAGCGAGTGTAACTTATTTTTTATGTTTCCAAAACTACCATCTTGACATTACAAATAAATAAAAGTAAAAACTTCTCCTATATCTATAGGACTGTACTAACAACTAAAAGCTTCTTGTGTGATGGAAATAGTAATACTAAAATATAATAATAATTTTAAAAGAGCTGAGGGAGAAGGAGGAAAATTACCTGGAGTTTCCTGTAAGTCCATCCACCTGAGAATACAAATAGGAATTGGTTTCCAATCCATACTTCACCGGTTCTTGCTTCTTCCTACTCATCCAAGGAAACCTATTCCCTGTAAAGCCTCCACTTGGCCACCAAGGGTTTCTAGGCATCCCTAGAGGATGTCTCCCATGTGTTTATAAACATGCCCATCAGCATCCATGGAACATCACTGCCAAATCCCTGGGGAACTCATATCTCTTCAAAGTACCACAGCTGCTGTCATCCACTGGACACTACCATTGGTTGGGTCTGCTACACTTGCCAGACACTGCCACTGCTATGAGCTTTGGACACTTGTGCTAAGAAATTTCTGCCATCTTCCATCACATGTTTCAGAATTCCATTGGAGGCAGCTGCCACTTCCATCCCCTCCCACCTAGCACCTCCCCAGTACATCAGACCTCCATGGTGCCCAAGCTGTGTAGTGGTCTAGAGGAAAACCTTTATTTTTTCTCTTCTTACTCTGATACAACAGTATTGGCTTGCCCTGACATATATTTTTGATGGAATAGCATTGTCAGTTTTTATTTTAAACTTATTTCACCTTAGGACAAAGACAAGAGTCCTTCCTTGGTGGCTGAGTTGGACTCTAACTCAAGTGTTATTCATCACTCATCCCTGACATCGCTCTGCTTCTCCCCTCCAGCTGTAAGGCTGTGCCTGACCTTTACTTTCCTTGAAATAAGTACTTAACTATGAGACTCTCATAGAAGCAGATTCCTGGTAGAACTGCCCCACAAGCCCATCAGACCTGCCCAGCCTGACTCTCAGGTGTAGAGATAATATAGACCCTATACCCCAAACTAACTAGAGAAATCTTTGTCTAGCATGTTTATCTTTAAAATATGTTTACATTATTTTCTCTTAATCCTGTTCTATTGAAACATGACACAGAGTTGCAACCACTGGAACACTCTTCTTCTAGAGACTTAGCCTCTTAGAATGTTTTGGGCCACCTGAACAAACAGAATCCAGTGCCAGAGCAAGAACTGTTCAGCAATCTTGGACTTTTAAAACGCAACTCATAGTTACTTGTTAAGTCATCAGCCTTTGGTAATTAAGGATATTTCTCTTTTTTCTGCAGGATAAGGCCAGTAAAATCCTCATCCAATTCAGCCATGAGATGGTCAACAACACAGGGAGAGAAACTCTGAGTTCCCAAGCGGTATTGCTGTTGCCCTGTCATCACATATGTCACACTGTATTGTAATTTCTTTTTGATTCATCTCTGTTCCCCATCAGCTCAAGGCTCACATCTACCTTGTCCTCAAGCACCTAGCTCAATACCTGGCATATAAGATTTCCGTAGTAAATATTTCTGAATGAATGACTTCAACATATTCCAATACCTTATATAAGTAACTATAATTCCCCAATGAGATATACTTTCAGACTTTGAGAACATGGAGATTAATTATCATGCTTTCAATATTTCATATAAAGTCTGAAAAATAAAATGCATGAGTTTGGCCATAATCAGAGTGTCCCTCCCCAGAAAGGTAGTTTCTGAGTGTTTTATGCTAAGACTAGGGTGTTCCTCAATTCTCAATCTACAAAGTCAAGGTGCTAATCTAATCATGGCGCTCTTTCAGGGGAAAAATGACTCATTAGAATGAAGCTATAAACTTCATCAAGGAGGAAATGTCCTTTGCAAATTATAGGATGTCCTTCGGGTATCCTTTTAGGTAGATGCCTTATCCATAATGTGAGTCAGGTTCTGGAGTCTACTTGACTCTGTGTAGCTTCTCTAGAGTATGGAGGACATCTATCAAGGTGCCATTCCACCATGATGCCCAGGAGCGTGGTCAGCCCCTCCTCATATCTTCATGGCTTGAAAAATTTTTAGTGATGTCTTGTGTTTTTCTTTTCCTTGAGTGTGTGACCTCAGGCTGTGTGCATTTCTAAGGCCTCAATTTCCTCACTGAAGAGTAGCAGTTACACTAAAAATTCTCCCTCTTATAACTTAAATTTGTGACACTGCATTAAATCTGTCCTCTGAAACTCTCTTCCTCAGCTAGATTAGTCAAATCTGACACTATAATTCTATGATTTCATCCAATGTTGAAAGGAAAGTCTTATCTAGACTGTCCCTGCCAATGTCTCCCCCATATCCATTGAACCTACCATTTTCTTTGTCTGGATGTGATTTTTGGCATCTAGAAGGCCAGGAGTGTCAGGGAACTGACATCCCACGGGAGCACCCAAAACCAATGACTCAAGAATTAGTGTATAAATTCCCCAGCCTGCTTGCCCCTCAGCTGGGTTAATTTCATGCCTTGTATTCTGTACCATTTCCCAGACTTTGCTTTCAGGATCAAATACTAATCCCCCATGGTGGCAGCTGGCTTAATAGGGCACACTCTATTTCCTGCCTTCCCTTCCCTGTGTAACTCCCTCCACTCTCTGCACAGCCCAGATAAATTATCTGTACTTAAATCCTATCTCAGGTTCTGCTTCTGGGGGAATCTGAATTAAGACACACATATTAAACTAAATTGAAAGTATTGTTTCAGGTATTTGAGTCTCTTTATATTTTCTCCCTTCTTTTGACCTCCAGAGAATAGATGGATGAAGTATCAATACCCTGGGATGTGCCTGCATGAATTGGATATTATTACTTAGCTGCCTTCCCTGCAGAGTAAACAGCTCAATATGCCAGTGTGTAGAACTCCATAACCCTGTGGCTACCTTTATGCACCCAGCAAAGTGTTCTGTATATGTTCACATCATAGTGTGCTGTGCAACTCAAGAAGCCCTGGAAGAGCCAGGGTTTGTGATTAACAGAGCAAAAGCAAACTTAGAGTTCCCAGGAAACTGGGAAGAAATACAGGGCAAATAGAGATGTCCAGAAATAAAAGATGATGAAAGAAAGCATCATTTAATTTTGTGAAAATAATAATTTCAGGACCCTGAGTCATAATTGATTTATAAATTTATGCTTATATAATTTATATATTTAGTCAAGATGGTATAGATCTGTTTTATCCAACAGCAACCTATGGAATTTGAGCACTTGAAATATAGTTGGTTCAAATTGAGATGAGCTACAGCTAAATACACATCTGCTTTCAGACTCAGCCTGAAAAAAAGAATGTAAGGTATCTCATTAGTGATTTTTTACATTAATGACATGTTTAATTTATAATATTTTGGATATGTGAGGTTGAATAACATACATTATTAATTTCACCTATTTACCTTTACCCTTTAATATATGGCTGCTAAATAATTTATAATTACCTATCTGGCTCAAGTTATATTACTATTATACCATACTAAGCCAAATCATGCTGTGATAACAGATAAACTGAATTTTCAGTAGTAAATAATGCAAGAATGGTCAATTTCTTTTTTTTATATATCTTTATTGGAGTATAATTGCTTTAAAATGTTGTGTTAGTTTCTGCTATACAACAAAGTGAATCAGCTATAAGTATACATATATCCCCATATCCCTTCCCTCTTGAGACTCCCTCCCACTCTCCCTATCCCACCCCTCTAGGTCATCACAAAGCATCAAGCTGATCTCCCTGTGCTATGCAGCAGCTTCCCACTAGCCATCCATTTTACATATGTCAGTGCTACTCTCTCACTTCATCCCAGGTTCCCCTTCCCCCAATGTCCTCAAGTCCATTCTCTATGTCTGCATCTTTATTCCTGCCCTTCCACTAGGTTTATCAGTACAGTTTTTTTTAGATTCCATATATATGCGTTAGCGTACAATATTTGTTTTTCTCTTTCTGACTTACTTCACTCTGTATGACAGACTCTAGGTCCATCCACCTCAACACAAATAACTCAATTTCGTTCCTTTTTATGGCTGAGCAACATTCCATTGTATATATGTGCCACATCTTCTTTATCCATTCATCTGTCGATGGACACCTAGGTTGCTTCCATGTTCTGGCTACTGTAAATAGAGCAGGAAAGAACATTCTGGTACATGCATCTTTTTGAATTATGGTTTTCTCTGGATATATGCCCAGGAGTGGTATTGCTGGATCATATGGTAGCACTATTTTCAGTTTCTAAGGAATCTCCATAGTGGCTGTATCAATTTACATTCCCACCAACAGTGCAAGAGCATTCCCTTTTCTCCACACCTTCTCCAGCATTTATTGTTTGTAGATGTTTTGATGATGCCCATTCTGACTAGTGTGAGGTGGATACATCCTTGTGCTTTTGATTTGCATTTCTCTAATAATTTGTGATTTTCAGCACCTTTTCATGTGTTTGTTAAGCATCTGTATGTCATCTTGGTGAAATGCCTATTTAGGTCTTCTGTCCATTTTTGGATGGGGTTGTTTGTTTTCTTGATATTGAGCTGCATGAACTGTTTGTATATTTGGGGGATTAATCCTTTGTCAGTTGCTTCATTTGCAAATATTTTCTCCCATTCTGAGGTTTGTCTTTTCGTCTTGTTTATGGTTTCCTTTGCTGTGCAAAATGTTTTAAGTTTCATTAGGTCCCTTTGCTGTGCAAAAGTTTTTAAGTTTCATTAGGTCCCATTTGTTTATTTCTGATTTCATTTTCATTACTCTAGGAGGTGGGTGAAAAAGATCTTGCTGTGATTTATGTCACAGAGTGTTCTGCCTATGTTTTTCTATAAGAGTTTTATATTGTCTGGCCTTACATTTAGGTCTTCAATCCATTTTGAGTTTATTTTTGTGTATGGTGTTAGGAAGTGTTCTAATTTCATTCTTTTACATGTAGCTGTCCAGTTTTCCCAGCTCCGCTTGTTGAAGAGGCTGTCTTTTCTCCATGATATATTCTTGTTTTCTTTGTCAAAGATAAGGTGACCATATGTGCATGGGTGTCTCTGGGCTTTCTATCCTGTTTCATTGATATACATATGTATATATATATACATATATATATATATATATATATATTTTTTTTTTGCCAGTACAATACTGTCTTGATTACTGTTGCTTCGTAGTGTAGTCTGAAATCTGGGAGCCTGATTCCTCCTTCTCTGTTTTTCTTTCTCAAGATTGCTTTGGCTATTCGGGGTCTTTTGTGTTTCCATACAAATTGTGAAATTTTTTGCTCTACTTCTGTGAAAAATGTCATTGGTAATTTGATAGAGATTGCATTGAATCTGTAGATTGCTTTGGGTAGTATAGTCATTTTCACAATGTTGATTCTGCCAATCCAAGAACATGGTATATCTTTCCATCTGTTTGTATCGTCTTTGATTTCTTTCATCAGTGTCTTATAGTTTTCTGCATACAGGTCTTTTGCCTCCTTAGGTTTATTCCTAGGTATTTTATTCTGTTTGTTGCAGTGGTAAATGGGAATGTTTCCTTAATTTTTTTTATGATTTTTTTTGTTGTTAGTGTATAGGAATGCAAGACATTTTTGTGCATTAATTTTGTATCATGCTACTTTACCAAATTCATTGATTAGCTCTAGTAGTTTTCTGGTAACATCTTTAGGATTTTCAATGTATAGTATCATGTCATCTGCAAACAGTGACAGTTTTACTTCTTTTCCAATTTGTTTTCCTTTTATTTATTTTTCTTCTCTGATTGCTGTGGCTGAAACTTCCAAAACGATATTGAATAATAATGGTGAGAGTGGACACCCTTGTTTTGTTCCTGATCTTAGAGGAAATGCTTTCAGTTTTTCACCATTGAGAATAATGTTGGCTCTGGGTTTGTCATATATGGCTTTTATTATGTTGAGGTAGGTTCCTTCTTTGCCCACTTTCTGGAGAGTTTTTATCATAAATGGGTGTTGAAATTTGTCATAAGCTTTTTCTGCATCTACTGAGATTATCATATTGTTTTTTCCTTCAGTTTGTTAATATGGTGTATCACATTGATTGATTTGCATATATTGAAGAATCCTTGCATTCCTGGGATAAACCCCACTTGATCATGGTGTATGATCCTTTTAATGTGCTGTTGGATTCTGTTTGCTAATATTTTGTTGAGGATTTTTGCATCTATGCCCATCAGTGATATTGGCCTCTAATTTTCTTTGTCTGGTTTTGGTATCAGGGTGATGTTGGCCTCGTAGAATGAGTTTGAGAGTGTTCCTCCCTCTGCTATATTTTGGAAGAGTTTGAGAAGGATAGGTGTTAGCTCTTCTCTAAATGTTTGATAGAATTCACCTGTGAAGCCATCTGGTCCTGGACTTTTGTTTGTTGGAAGATTTTTAATCACAGTTTCAATTTCAGTGCTTGTGATTGGTCTGTTCATATTTTCTATTTCTTCCTGGTTCAGTCTTGGAAGGTTGTCCTTTTCTAAGAATTTGTCCATTTCTTCCAGGTTGTCCATTTTATTGGCATATAGTTGCTTGTAGTAGTCTCTCATGATCCTTTGTATTTCTGCAGTGTCAGTTGTTACTTCTCCTTTTTCATTTCTAATTCTGTTGATTTGAGTCTTCTCCCAAAGAACCAGCTTTTAGTTTTATTGATCTTTGCTATTGTTTCCTTCATTTATTTTTCATTTATTTTTGATGTGATTTTTATGATTTTTTTTTCCTTCAGCTAACTTTAGGGTTTTTTTGTTCTTCTTTTCTCTAATCACTTTAGGTGTAAGATTAGGTTGTTTATTTGAGATGGTTCTTGTTTCTTGAGGTAGGATTGTATTGCTATAAACTTCCCTCTTAGAACTGCTTTGCTGCATCCTACAGGTTTTGGGTCATCGTGTTTTCATTGTTATGTTTCTAGGTAATTTTTGATTTCCTCTTTGATTTCTTTAGTGATCTCTTGGTTGTTTAATACCATATTGTTTAGCCTCCATGTGTCTGTATTTTTTACAGTATTTTTCCTGTAATTGACCTCTAATCTCATAGTGTTGTGGTCAGAGAAGATCTTGATACAATTTCAATTTTCTTAAATTTACCAAGGCTTGATGTGACCTATCCTGTAGAATGTTCTGTGTGCACTTGAGAAGAAAGTGTATTCTGTTGTTTTTGGATGGAATGTCCTATAAATATCAATTAAATCCATCTTGTCTAATGTGTCATTTAAAGCTTGTGTTTCCTTATTTATTTTCTGTTTGGGTGATTTGTCCATTTGTGTAAGTGGGCCGTTAAAGTTTCCCACTATTATTGTGTTACTGTTGATATCCCCTTTTATGGTTGTTAGCATTTTCCTTATGTATTAAGGTCCTCCTATGTTGGGTCCATAGATATTTATAATTGTTATATCTTCTTCTTGGATTGATCTCTTGATCATTATGTACTGTCCTTCCTTGTCTCTTGTAATAGTCCTTATTTTAAGGTCTATTTTGTCTGATGAGTATTGCTACTCCAGCTTTCTTTTGGTTTCCATTTGCATGGATTATCTTTTTCCATCCCCTCACTTTCAGTCTGTACGTGTCCCTAGGTCTGAAATGGGTCTCCAGTACACAGCATATATACAGGTCTTGTTTTTGTAACCATCCAGTCAGTCTGTGTCTTTTGGTTGGGGCATTTAATCCATTTACATTTAAGGTAATTATAGATATGTATGCTCCTATTACCATTTTCTTAATTTTGGAGGGTTTGTTTTTGCAAATCTTTTCTTTCTCTTGTGTCTCCTGCCTAGAGAAGTTCCTTTGGCATTTGTTGTAAAGGTGATTTGGTGGTGCTGAATTCTCTTAACTTTTGCTTCTCTGTAAAGTTTCTGATTTCTCTGTCAAATCTGAATGAGAACCTTGCTGGGTAGAGTAATCTTGTTTGTAGGTTTTATCCTTTCATCACTTTAAATTTATCTTGCCATTCCCTTCTGGCCTGTAGAGCTTCTGCTGATAGGTCAGCTGTTAACTTTACGGGGATTCCCTTCTATGTTATTTGTTGTTTTCCCTTGCTGCTTTTAATATTTCTTCTTTGTGTTTAATTTTTGTTAGTTTGATTAATATGTGTCTTCACATGTTTCTCCTTGGTTTATCCAGTATGGGACTCTCTGTGTTTCCTGGACTTGATTGACTATTTCCTTTCCCATATTGGTAAGTTTTCAACTATAATCTCTTCAAATATTTTCTCAGACCCTTTCTATTTTTCTTCTTCTTCTGGGATGCCTCTAATTCGAACGTTGGTGTGCTTAATGTTTTCCCATAGATCTCTGAGACTGTCCTCCATTCTTTTCATTCTTTTTCCTTTATTCTGCTCTGTGGCAGTTATTTCCACCAGAATGGTCAACTTCTTATCATGGTTCATATCCCAAAATGGTGCATATACAAACCCAGTGGGGGCCTCTACTCCTGAGTCTTTCAGGGATTCAGGCTGTTGGAGGGACTGTCATTTTTTATCAGAGAGACAAAGATGAAATTTCCCTTGTTGCCCCAGAAGGGATAGAGAGTTTTGGGAGATCTTGCCCCAGCACAAACTGTTTTGAATCAAAAGGAACACACACTATCTACTCATAGCACGTTATCGGAACTCATCACAAGACTCCAAGGCAAAGGAGATCAGAGAAACATCACCATCCCATGCACCGGAAGACAAATCAGAATGGACATGGTTGCACACCTAAAGTGTCTACCACAGTGTGCATAGCTTAGTGAAGTGTAAATTTCCAACATCAGTCACTCCAATCTAGAGCATATAAGCATGAAGATGGCAAGATGGCACTGGATGATGCTATCAGTCATTTACACATTGACAAGAACCACTTAAGAGATGCATTTTTAGGTGAGGAAAAGAAAAATCCCCATTTTAAGGAACTGGGCACAGAACTGATACATTAGACGTACAGAAAACAAACTTGCCTAGCTGCCCATTTTTTTTCTTAGCAGTGTCCTGTGCTTTGATATATATCTCAGGTGAATGAAATGAAATCAAATGTCACCTAACAAAGGCCAGACAGCTGCTCAGAGTAATCTTCCCACTGTCCAAAATCTAAAGATCAGAAAGACTTTGTTGGAACACTAAGAGTGTCTCGGTCTCTCAGGAACAAGGTCATATTTAAACAGAATTCCAACATATTAGTTTAAGTTGCGAACACTGCCATTCTCAGATAGGACTCACAAACACACTTTTATTACAAGAAGAAAATACTAAATGGAAAATCACTGTTACCTGGTAAATAGGAAATTAAAACAAGGAATGTCTACTGATTTCAAGAATTGCTTCTCAGGTAAGAAGGCTTGAGGAATTCTAATATATTGTAGGAATAATTTGACCAAGGAGAACATGAGCCATAAGTCTACTTAGCCAAGACCAGCTATCTAATAGTATATACATAAAGCTGTTCAAGAACTGGTACTCTTATTTTACACTTTCATGACTAAACCATCTATTTTCCATGGGCTTTCTCCAAATAGTGAAAGCACAAGTAATGATATTTCAGATGGCTGAATTGCATTTACTTCCATTCCACACTGCCTCCCTGAGATGACTTCCAGAAAGCCTTAATTACAATTTTAGATATTCCCACATCCTTTCAGCACATATTCACTCATAGTATTACACATCTCCTCATTTATGATATGTAGATTTTTGCCATTGTAATTCTCAGAGGGCTCTTATATTTACTAGTCCTCAGTCCTCTCTGTGACCCCCATAAAATAAAAATTTGTCCAATTTGGATTAATGCACTGACTTTATTTTCTATGGCAAATTATGTTGCATTTGGATTAACGTTTTGATACTCAGACTAGAAAAGGAAAATTGAAAATTAGTCCTAATAATTCTAGACTATATGAAAGATCAAATGAAGCTAATGATCAGCTTTTTACTAAAAAAAAAAATAAAATTAATTAAGATGGCTTTACCTTTCATGTTTTTTCTTCAGATTTTCACAGAAAGGTATTAAGATTTTATCTCCATAGAACAAATTTACCAAATGTTTCATTGGAAACATCTATAAGGCATACATCTAAAAGCATTAAAACTATATATATTTATGGAGACAAATTTGACACTAATGAGAAGTTTTCAACATGACGCTGAGAGCAGGTCAACATAATCCCTCATTGCATTGGCTCTGGGTAGGTTTGGAATGACAGTTCTACCAAGGACAATTAGATTTGGTAGCATTCATGTTTATAAGTAAAACAGAGAGTTTATTATACTGCATAATTCCAAAAATGATAGCCTCCCTATAAAAAAAAATACACCCTTGGCTGAAGTGCAAACATACCTAACATTACATTCAATATTTGTGGACGATTAGATTTGAAATTCACACTCTCAACTTTTGGGGATAAACACTGCCCTTTTAGTTCTTTCAATTTAAAAATTCAAATGATACCAAGACTGGTAGCAAATCAAGAAAATAGTTTTCTAATGTCAGTGGGTGAACACCTAGAACCAGAAAACTTAAGTAGCATGAAGTTATTAATTACTCAGGAAAGGTAACAAATGCAATCCAGAAGGGGGAAAATGGCATTAGGAGGAATGAGTTATAAAAAGGAATAAGGTAGGCTTCATAATATTATTCAGTGTTTGTCCTAAGCAAAATATAACTTTAAACAAGTTTTAGGACTTTTAAGAGAGAAGTTAGGTTTTCATACTTTTTTTTATATTCCCCTCAGGCTCTTGCAGTAGGCTATAAAGATAGAAGGATTCAATAAAGATTTGTTCATTCAATATTTACCGCTTTTTTATAGTGCCAACTATATCCTAGTTGCTATACCAGGTTTTAAATGTATATCACAAACAAGAAAGATTCTCTGCTGTCAAAGTGTTTATGGTCTAGGTGGGGTTTCCAAACAATAAAACATGCCATTAGAATTCACTGTTAATACAAGAGCAAAATACAAAACTCAGTTATATTTCTGTAAACTAAACAATAAACACTCTAAAAATAAAATTAAGAAAATTATATTTAAAATATTATAAAAAAAAATGCTTAGAAATAAATTTGCCCAAGAAGTGTAAGACTCATACTCTGAAGATTACAAAATATAGTTGGAAGAAATTAGAGAAGATTTAAACAAATGGAAAGATCAAAATAAATGAAAGAAATTAGAGAAGATCTAAATAAACTTTCATTAATCAAAAGACTTAATATTAAGATGGCAGTACTCCTCATATGTATGTACAGATTCAATGTAAGCCCTATCACAGATGGCTTCATTGCAGAAATGCACAAGCTGATCCTAAAATTCATTCAGAAATTCAAGGTGTGCAAAATGGCCAAAACAATCTTGAAAAAGAAAAGCAGAGTTGGAAAACTCACACTTACAGATTTTAAACCTTATTACTAAGCTAGAACAATCAAGCAAGTGTAGTAGTGGCATAAGGTAAACATATAGATCAAAGGAACAGAATTGAGAGTCCAGAAATAAAACCTCACATTTATTTAGGAAAAATTTAGTTCTGACAATTTTGCCAAGACAATTCAGTGGGGTAAAGAACAGTCTTTTAACAAATAGTGCTGAGACAGCTAGATAGCTACAAGCAAAAGAATGATACTGAGCTACATATAAAAAACTTAACTCAAAATTGATCATAGATATAAATACCATATCTGAAAGTATAAGATTCTTAAAAGCAAACATAGAAGTAACTCTTCATGACATTGACCTAGGCAATGAATTCGTAAAGAAAACTCCATAAGTCCAGACAACAACAACTATATGTATAGTTGGGTTTCATCATTTTTTTTAAATTGTACTTCAGTGGACACCATAAAAAGAGTGAAAATAAAACCCACAGAACAGGAGAATATATGTGAGAATATATCTCAAATTATGTACCTGATAAAGGATTTGTATCTAGAATATATAAATAACTCCTATAACTCAACAACAGAAAAACAAATGCCCTATTGACAATAGGCAAAAGATCTGAATAGCCACTTCTCCAAACAAGATATACACATGGCCAATAGACATATAAAAAGATACTTATACTACAATGAGATGCCATTTCATACCCGATAAAATAGCTACAATCAAAAAGGCAGATAATAACAAATGTTAGTGAAATTGTGGAGAAATTGGAACCTTCATGCATTGCTGGTGGAAATATAAAACAAGTCAGTCACTTTTAAAAAAACTGTTTGCCAACTTCTGAAAAAGTTAAACATGGAATTACCATATGACCCACTCTTGGCATATACCCCAAAGAACTGAAAATCTATGCCCACTCAAAAACTTACAGATGAATATTCATAGAAGCACTAGACACAATAGACCAAAAGTTGAAACAGCTTAAATGTTCATCAGCTGATGAATGGCTTAACAAAACACTGTATATCCACAAAATGGAATATTATTCAACCACAAAAAGGAGTGAAGCTCTGATACATGCACAGATGAATTTTTAAAACATTACACTAAATGGAAAAAGCTAGTCACAAAGAACAACATATTATATGATTCCATTCATATGAAATGTCCACAATAGGCAATTCCATAGAGTCAGAAAATATATTAGTGGTTGCCAAAGGTTGGGGCGGAAGGAAAGAGAGAATGGTGAGTAACTGCTAATGGGTGCAAGCTTCCTTTTAGGAATGACTAAAATATTCTGGAATTAGATATCAGTGATTCAGGCATGATTTTGTGCACATTCTAAAAACCACTGATTAATCTATTGTAAAAAGGCAAAGTTTATGATATATGAATCTGCAAGGAATTCAGACAACTTATGCAGTCTAAGGAAATAGTCTCCACAAGACTGCCCTCACTTCACACCCTAGATACAGATTTGGAGGTCCCCAGGGCCACATTCACTTCACACCAGCTGTCTACAAATTAGGGGGTTTCCTAATAACAACCCTCTGTTTCAATAATGACTCATGGAATTCCAGAAAGCACTGTAATTAGAGTCAGTTTTATTTTAAGAAAGGATACAAATTAAAACCAGCCAGAGGAGGAGACACTTAGGGTGAAATCTGGGAAATTTCCAAAAGTAAGGTTTCCATCATCTTCAAGGGTGTGTTACCTTCCCAGCATCAATATGTTACAATATACATGGAGTATTGTGAAACGGGGAAGCTCACCCATGCATTAGTGTCCAGAGCTTTAATTGAGGCTTAATTATGTAGCCATGATTGATTGAATCATTGCCCACATAGTCGAACTCAGTTTCCATCCCTCTTTCCTTGCCCAAAGGTGAGGTTCATATCAGGTAGCTCAAAGCCCAAACTCTCTAATCACTTGATTGGTTTTTCTGGCACGACCAAGTTTTACCTCCTTAATGTAACTTAGCATCTCCTGAGCATAAACAATCAGATATAATCCAAATTACACATCATGAATAACAAAGATACTCTTATCACTCAGGAAATTAAAAGAGATTGGAAACTACCTGCGTGCCAGCACTCCCAGGACAAAATTCAGATCTCTCTTTAAGTGAGGTCAAATTCCTTACTACACAGAATTATATCTCAATAAAGCTGCTATTAAAAAGAAAAGAAAGAAAAAGAACATTGAATCCTGATTTATGATAGATACTGCCTACATGCATATAAAGTGAATATAGGAATTTAAGTCATATTAAAGAATTTTAGAAGGATTCTTCAGAAGCGTAATGTATGTATATCACTGATATTGAAATAATGCCCAAATAAAAGAAAAGTTAAACTACTGGCAATAATTTTTAAAAATTTACTGTGGAAGTTCTGTTATGTGAATAAATAAAGGCATCTATGGAACAAGTAAGAGATACATGCAGTGCAGGAGGGACATCAAGAGAGGCTCTGTTAAAGCACTAGCTTCAGGAAGTTTCCCTGGGTTTGAGTGGTGAATTGTCAACAGGAAACACAGAAAGTAATGGAATCCTTTAAGATACCATGACAAGACTTGACCTCAAAGTCAAGAAAATATAAGTGGAAAATATAACAGTTCTGGAGTCCAGAGTGATGAGCTACAGCTCTTTAAATCTCCACCCATTCCAGAGAGGATTTGTCCCAGAGTCTAGGCAGGACCATGTCCTCAGTTGAGGACCAAGTGGCCCAAGATATTAGAAGAGAAGAGGAATGCAACACAAAGGGCATGGCTCAGGGTCAACACGAAACACCTTCACACAGAATCCATTTGGAACAATTACGTGGACCCAAAGTCATTGATTTTAATCTTTGCTTCTCCTCGCAGATAAGCTATGTGAAGAGAATCCTATGGACAATTGCTTAGAGTAGACTCTTCTCAAGGACAGAACTCTGGAGACAAATTCCAGTTAGGAAATTAGAAGTCATGTCAGCCTCATGCATGGTCAGGAACCAGAAGGAGCTGAGGAACACCTGGACCCAGTAGCATCAGTATCCTTAACCTACTTTGGAGTGGAGCTCACATCTACTTGAGAAGACCTGTTTGCTTTTACAAGTTAACATCCAAAGCAAAACTGGTTTCTAGAAGAACCCTACTTTAATGAAATGAAAAAGCATGGGTTGTAAATGAAAAAAGCTTATCTGAAAAAAACTCGTTATAATAAAATTCACTTATTAATAATTTCATTCATCCAAAATATGCCCTTGAACATCTGCTAATAATATATTTATCCATGTAACAGGTATTTATTGGATGCCTACTAATATCAGGCATGTAGTCCCTGATGATACAGAAGTAAACAAATCAAATAAGGTAGAGCTCTGCATTCAGAGATCTTACATCTTAGAAGGAACACAAGTAATAAACACAAATACATACATAAGAACATAGATAGGTACCTAAGATAGATAATTCATACAATGAAAATGTACTAAAGAAAATAAAAGGGGGAAATGAGATTAAGTGTGCCTGAGGAAGGGGAATTCTAATTTTGCTATGTTAGATCACAGACAGCCTTGCTAAGGCAGTGACATTTGGATGACATTTTGCATGGAAAACAGCCAGGCAAAATGTGGAGGAAGAGAGTTCCAGCTAGAGAAAATATCAAGTGGAATAGGAGAGGGAATATGCTAGAGAATTTGAGGAACAGGAAGAGGGACGACACAGAAAGCAGAGGCCAATATACATAGCTCCTTATAGGCCACGGGGAGGGTTGTGGATTTAATGCTAAATGCCAAGTGCTGGGCCATGTGGATTACAGGGTCACACTCTCTGCCCTCTTGAGTCTTCCAGTCTAGACTGTGGGGCACAAACACTAAACAAATAGCCACACACAAAAAATAGAACTACAGACTGGGACACGATACAGAGGAAGACTCCAGATCACCCTGGGGCTTTATAACCAGAAAACCCAACTTAATTTGGGGGTAAGAAAGGCTTCTTGGGGGGAATAACCTTTAAGGGAAAATTTAAAGGGGAGTTGTATTAATATAACCAGTTACATTAAGTTGATTATTTTAGGTTTATATGAATAAATAAAGATAGATAGAGATGATAGAGTTATAGAATTCATTCACTTTAATTAAAAATTTTAAATGGTGACCCTAATGAGGCTCCTGATGAAAAGAATGACAAATTTTCAGTCACACAGAATATATGCCATCAGACATGAAAATTTTATTATCTTTGCAATGACAGATTGATTCACTATACAGGACTTCATAATATTTGAAATTAGGAACATGGCATTAAAGTTCATGAACTGATTACCATAATTATAGTTCATTTGATCTTGATTGCTTTTGTAGGAACTCCTGATTAAATCTGTCTGCCCTTGTAATTACTACAGCTTCTTTCTTACAGAGCTAAAAATTTCTTGGGATAATAATTCAGCATTTTGCTTTCAGCCCTTACCCTCTTCCTGTACCATATTGCTACAGATGTTTTAATCATAATTTTTTTCTTAAAAACCTGGGGTAGTAGTTTACAAAGATTTTCACTTACAGTATTCAGAGATTCAAAACAAGCTGGGGAAGGCAAGCATTATTCATTCTATTTATAAATGAGGAGACTGAAGATCACCAAGGGGAAGTGAATGATCCTAAGCTACATAACTCTGTGTTAGTTTCTCTTCTTCAGGTTGCCAGAGAGCTCTAGGACGTTGGATTCACACAGGCAGGGAGTCATCCATGCATTCTTCTTCACCAACAGGGAAATGCATGTGAGAGTCACTTTGCTTCTTTACCAAAGGAGAGCAGAGAGGCTAGAAAGAAGCAGAAGGGTAGGGGACAAGTTCCTATTGAAACACAAAGATCTTTTGATCTCCCCTCTCCAACTTTCTGAGTTCTCAGCCTACACCTTACAACTTGGATTTTGGCAGCCAAATAACAAGTCAGAGGCTGCTCCCTGGGACAAAGGAAGAGGCTGGAGGTAGGGGGAATTTTTCTGTCTGCAAACATTAACCTTTGAAGAAGACTTCTGTAGATCTAGAGCCCCAACCCTTTACAAAATAATTCATCCAAGAGGGTTCAGTTAGATGAGTGGGCTTCACAGAATTCCTAGAAAACCAAGGCTACCAACATGGGCGGTATTTGATGGTGGTTGCTATTTTGGAAGATTTGCCCATGAGAGATGAGAGGCAGGGGCCCAAGTTGGCTGGGAGTGTAAGGGCAAGCCCAGAATAGGTAATATTGAACATTAATTGGGTACCAGAGACCTGCCAAAAGTTTGGAGTTCCAAAAGGAGAAGCTTCCATCCTAGACAAGGTCATGGGATGAAAGCTCAGCCTCAGAGAAACTGCTGACCTGGTATAAAGAGAAGTACAGTGGTCAGTTGTGACTCAAAAATAAAAGTGAGGACCCAATAATTCTCCTAAAGGACCAACTCCAATTCCTTCTATCCACATATGCTTGGGAAAGAAGGAAAAAATGAGAGGATCAATAGGTATTAGTATAGGCTGAATTGTGTACCCTTAATTCCTATGTCTAAGTTCTAAGCCCCAGTACCTCAGAATATGACTTTATTTCGAGACAGGGCCTTTAAAAAGTGGGTTAATTTTGCTTATGGTGTGAGGAAATGTTCTAATCTCATTTTTCCACATGTAGCTGTCCAATTTTCCCAGCACAGCTTACTGAAGAGGCTGCCTTTTCTCCATCATAATATTCTTGCCTCCTTTGTCATAGATTAATTGACCATAGGTGTGTGGGTTTATTTCTGGGCTCTCTATCATGTTCCATTGACCTATGTTTCTGTTTTTTGCCAGTTTTAATTACTGTAGCTTTGTAGTATAGTCTGAAGTCAGAGAGCATGATGCCTTCAGCTTTGTTCTTTTTTCCAAAGTTGCTTTGGCAATTTGGGATTTTTTGTGGTTCCATATAAATTTTAAGATTATTTGTTCTTGTTCTGTGAAAAATGTCATGGGTATTTTGATAGGGATTGCATGAAATCTGAAGATTGCTTTGGGTAGTATGGAAATTTTAACAATATTAATTCTCCCAATCCAAGAACACAGAATATCTTTCCATTTCTTTGTATCATTTTCAAATTCTTTCATCAATGCTTTATAGTTTTCAGAGTATAGGTCTTTCCCCTCCTTAGTTAAGTTTATTTCTAGGTATTTTATTATTTTTAAAGTGATTGTAAATGGGATTGTTTCCCTAATTTCTCTTTCTGATTATTCATTATTAGTGTGTAGAAAAGCAAAAGATTTCTGTATATTAATCTTGTATCTTGCAACCTTGCTGAATTCATTTATTACCTCTAATAGTTTTTTGGTAGAGACTTTAGGATTTTCTATATAATAGCATGTCATCTGCAAATAATGACAGTTTTACCTCTTTCCTCCTAATTTGGATACCTTTTATTTCTTTTTCTTGACTGATGTCTATGGCTAGGACTTCCAATGTTATGTTAAATAGAAATAGTGAGAATGGGCAACCTTGTTTTGTTCCTGATTTTAAAGGAAAAGCCTTAGGTTTTCATACTGAAGTATGATGTTAGCTGTGAGTTTGTCATAACTAGCCTTTATTATGTTGAGATATGTTCCCTCTATACCAACTTTGATGAGAGTTTTTGTCATGGAGAGATGTTGAATTTTGTCTAAAGTTTTTTCTGCATCCATTGAGATAATTGTGTGATTTTTATCCTCCCTTTTTTTAATGTGGTGTATCACATTGATTGATTTGCAAATACTGAACCACCCGTGAATCCCTGGAATAAATTCCACTTGATCATTGTGTATGATCCTTTTATATATTGTTGAATTCAATTTGCTAATATTTTGTTGAGGATTTTGCATCTATATTCATCAGAGATATTGGCCTGTGATTTTCTTTTTTTGTAGAGTCCTTGTTTGGTTTTGGTATCAGGGTAATAGTGGCCTTGTAGAATGAATTTGGGAGTACTGCATCCTCTTCAAATTTTTGGAATAGTTTGAGAAGGATAGGTATTAGCTCTTCTTTGCATGATTGGTAGAATCCCCCTGTGAAGCCATCTGGTCCTGGACTTTTGTTTTCTAGTAGTTTTTTTCTTTTTAATTACAAGTTCAATTTTATTACTAGTGATTGGCTGGTTCAATTGTCTATTTCTTCCTGATTCAGAGAAGCTTGTATGTTTCTAGAAATTTGTCCATTTCTTCTAGGTTGTCCAATTTGTTGGCATGTAACTGTTTATAGTATTCTCTTATGATTTTTTGTATCTCTGTGGTGTCAGTTGTTATTTCTTCTCTTTCATTTCTTATTTTGTTTATTTGAGACTTCTCTCTTCCTCTTGAGAGGCTTGCTAAAGTTTAGCCAATTTTGTTTATATTTTCACAGAACCAGATCTTGGTTTCATTGATCTTTTCAATTGTATTTTTTTCTCTATTGTATTTATTTCAACTCTGATCTTTATTATTTCCTTCCTTTTGCTGAATTTGGCTTTGTTCTTCTTTTTTAAATTCCTTTAGATGAAAGTTTAGGTTGCTTATTTAATATTTTTCTTGTTTCTTGAGGTAGGCCTGTGTGGCTATAAACTTCCCTCTTAGAACTGCTTTTGCTGCTTCCCACAGATTTTGGAAAGTTTTCTTTTCATTTTAATTTGTCTCGAGGTATTTTCTGATTTCCTCACACCATTTGAAAAATAAACTCAAAATGGAATAAAGACCTAAATGTAAGACCTGAAACCATAAAACTCCTAGAAAAGAATATAGGCAGAGCACTCTTTGACATGAATCATAGCAATATTTTTTGTATCTAAAAATAAAAGCAAAAATAAACAAATGAGACCTAATCAAACTAAAAGCTTTTTCACAGCAAAAGAAACCATTGACAAAACAAAAAGACAACCTATTAAATGGGAGAAAACATTTGCAAATTGCGTGACCAATAGGGGTTAATATCTAAATTTTATAAATGGCTCATACAACTCGATATCAAAAAACCCCAAAGAACTCAGTTTAAAAATGGAATGAAATAGGGGTATGGGATTAAGAGACACAAACTACCATGTATCAAATAGATAAGCTACAAGGATATTTTGTACAGCAGAATGTAATATAGCCATTATTCTATAATAATTTTAAATGGAGTATAATCTATAAAAGTATTGAATCACGATGTTGTACACCCCAAACAATATAACATTGTAAATGAACTGTACTTTAATTAAAAAAATGATTTGATTAAGTTAAAATGAGGTCATTAGGATAGGCCCTAATCCAATACTATTGCATTGGATTCTTTATAACATGAAGAAATTTGGACACAAACACAGAGGGAAAACCATGTGAAGACATAGGAAGAAGATAGCCATCTGTAAGACCTGAGACAGGTCTCAGAAGAAACCAACCCTACCAACACTTTGATCTCTGATTCCAAGCCTACAGAATTGTGAGCAAATCCATCTCTGTTGTTTAAGCCACCCAGTCTGTGGTACTTTGTTATGGCAGCCATAGCAAACTAATACAGGTATGTCTATGTTTTTCTTCTAAGCCCCACACTTCTCTGGGGGGAGGGAGTCATCATAATATGCAGCCAACCCCTGAGGAGATGGATTAGAAAAGTGAGGGAGTCTGGTCTGTTGGAGCAGAGAGGGGTGGCATCAGCAGACCCATCTTCAGGGAAATAAGAGTTTCTGGGAAATGAGGAAGGGAGTGCTATTCCCCTCATCTGTTCCTACAAATTGCCCAAAGACAGCAGTGAAACACCTTCTCAGTGAAAAAAAATGCCTTTTCCTCTTCCTTCACAATACAGCACACAAAGGATCACCCCACCCTTCAGAGTGAACCATCTCATTGGGATTTACAAAATAAAAGGTAGTCAAGTTGTTCAAGTCTTTACAAAAATCCTTGACCCAGAAGGGTTAGAATCTAGAAGAAGGAAATCAAGACATAATGGGTGATTATTTTCAATAGTATCACTCTTGACATTCTGCTCTTTCCATTCTTTTGTGTGTGTGTGTGTGTGTGTGTGTGTGTGTGTGTGTGTGTGTGTGTATTTTCAGAATCATAGCCATTGTGGTTATACAGTTCTCAACTTGCTTTGGTTATATTTTAGTTTTTTAAAAGGCATAGAAAAGTATTCAAATGAGACATGGTATGTGAGAAATGAAAAGAGAGGATGAGTTATTGAAAGCTCTAGGGAAACCTGAGGTCACCTGTGCTGCTGGAAACCCAGGCTGCAGTGCATTGGAGCAACGCTGTGGTCACAAAATACTCCCACCTTCAGTGTTCCAAGTAGAACAAATATTAGGGTGAAGAGCCAGATGAGGTCATTCCCTCCAAGTCTCCCTAGAGACATCCTTAACTGAGCAAACAGGCAGGTAGATGCACAGTGGCACTTCCCCTCCGGGGAGTGGGGAGCCCTTCTTGTGCCCTTCACCGGCTGATCTTAGTCATTCTGAATCAGAGGAATCAGCAAGTCCATCACTTGGAGACTTAATTATCTTTTCTTTACTCGAATCTCATAATGAATCATTCCAGGAGGTTATTAATTTTTCATTCCAGAATGAGTGCATGAAGGCTACCTAGTATGATGTTCTGCTACTTTTGAAAAATTCCACTCATGCCATGGGTCTGTACTGTGAATGGGCTGTACATTCTCTTGATTAACAGTTAGAATCACATTGAATCTTGTCGACAAGGGCTTAAGGCAAGGTCATACTAGCATGCACCTAAACATCTTTTAACTGAGGTATTGCCAAACCCATACTGGCTTCAACCAGAGGCTGGAGCATGGGGCACTACAGAACCCCACCCCCCAGTCAGAACACAGGAGCCCCTGTATCTAACATCTGTCAACCTGTCACTGAAGCTGCCTCTACCTGAGTTCAGGATTAATGATCTCTCACTTGAACAATAACATTAGCCTTCATCTTACTTAACCAGCTTCTCTTCCTACATTCAACCCTACCAAACCATACTCAACCTGCACTTGCTTGGACATACCTCCAAGTTTGTTAGAGGAAAGTTCTTGATATTTGAAAAGAAATAAGAGCTAATCAAGGACTCTTCAGCAGTACAAGAATTTCCTTAATTTTTGTCATGTTATAGTTGGTGCTCCATAAATGCCCATGAAATGAATCAAGGTTGCATAGAGCAGCTCTCTGCTCTGCAGATATAGTGTTCCTACAAGTATCATCTGTTTCCTACTTCTACCTCAGATTTTTTTTCAATCACATCAATGTCTTAATTTTTAGTAGTATTTTATCTTCTCGAATTCTTTAGGTAACAATTATTTAATTAGCATCTACTAAGGGCTTTAAATTATGTATTTATTTTTATCCAGTTCTTCATTGTTTTTCTTCCTCAGTAGATTCTAAACTCCACAAAAACAGAGACCTGTCTGTCTTACTCACTATGAGATCTTCGACACCTGGAAAACAGTAGGTGCTAAAATATATGTGTAGTGCTAAATGGATGAATGTGTAAACATGCACCTATGATCTCAACAACTGAGGTTTTTAGGGTTTGTTTCCTCCCTCTATAGCTTTCTTTTTTATTCAAACAACATCAAGATCGTACCTATTTGTTTTAAAACAACAAAAAATGATTGTTTGGGAGGGCTCTCAGATTAGCCATTTCTTCATGGTGATTGATGGACTGACATTTTCACTTTTTCACCTTCCATTTCTATCCTGAATCACTCTTCATTCTAATACAGACTACACACTGATAGGTGCTTTTGCAGCAGATGCTGGAACAGCTCCCAGCATGATACTGCAAAGTCTCTTTTCCCAGCAAAATCTGAGTCCATCAGTAACACGTTTATTCTTCACAGCCAAGATTACAATTTTTTCCAGTCAGATTTCACTTGCTTGGGATAAATCTTGTAAGCTATTAAATCTGACTTTCTGATCCCTGCTAACAGGGTATTTGAAGAACTATCAAAGGGACACTGCCAGTGTCTTGTATATTACAGTAAGCCCTTGATAGCAGCCATAACGTGTTGTATGATGGGGAATGTTGTCTAAAGATAAAAATAGGCTGGCGGGCAGGCATCAGCCCAATTGACTTAATTTTACACATGTACAGCCACTGACATGTCTGCAATGAGATTAAGTAATGCCCTTGTTGGCAAACATTACAACTTTTCTCCAATAACAAATCTTTAGTTGATACTATAACTTTGGTGCAGCTAAGTGTAGGAAGGAAAGAACAAATAGTAGTTGATTCCAAAGGAACCCTCTCGTTTAAAAAAGTTCACCCATTAGGAAGGCATATATCAGATAGAAGTGTGTACATAAGAAGGATTTACAGGTTTTTTGTTTTCAAATAGTCAGGGATGTAGATAAGCAGAACAGACTGAAAGCTGTTGTCAGACCCTTCCTCTTTTCTGCCTTCACAGCTAGAAGGGAAATTCCAAGTTTGCTACAAGCTCTCTATTAAATCATAATATATGTTTCCTGCACATCATTAAACCTCTAGCTGATTACTTGATGCATTTCTCTGAAACAAGGGAGCCCCACTTAGGATAGGAAGCACTTATAAAAATAGCCCTTTTAGATATCACCTGTGATTCTGATGATCTGTCAAAGCCAAGATGCAGAGAGACCAAGGTCAGAAACACCCTGTGAAAGCAGATTGTATCCCTGCTTCTAGGCAAAACAAAAGAAGGGGGAAAGCCCATGGCTGGGGAATCCATCAATTTCTGGGAAATGATGTCTAATCACAAGTTTGCATATGCAGTAGGTGCCCGGGGAAAAAAGACAGGACCTACAGGGCACATTTGAAATGCATCTCAAATGCAGTCCTCAGAACTCCATTCAAGGAGGGAATAATTGCATGGGACCAGAGGGGGAAGGTGAATGGGGAAAGCAATGGGTTGAGGCTGAAAACCCTTGAGTGTTGTCACAAGTGGGCAGGTGCACATCAAAGAGTTCACATGGATCCCATTCTATGTATTTCTGTGGTGATACTATGAAATATGTGCTTTCCTTTAATATCGTAGAAGAAAAAACAGGTCCTGGAAAGTATAGTTATTTCAATTGTTTTAATACTGGAATGTTTGAATATAGTGTATTTGCTAATTTAATTCCAAGTATTTATTGCATACTCCCTTATTAACTCAAAGGAAATTGCATGCAGGTACCCCAAAGGTATAAGTAAAAAAGTCCTTCCATTTGTGATGTGCCTGCTTTTACCAATGCCTGAATTCCATGCTGGCTGAGATTATCTCTGTGTCGAATGGGAGAGGTACTATGAATTCTAAATGCTACATTATCTTGCTTTATAACTGCAATGCCTAATAACAGAAAGAGGGCTTTGGGCCACAATTAATAGCCATTCTTGCAGATCTTTTAACTCTGCAATCTCTAAGGAGTTTGCTTTCCATTAACATTTCCAGAAATAGCTTACTTTACATTATTAAAGTGCGGTGAGTGATAGTTTCCAAATTATTCCTAAGCTAATTATTAGAAAAATGATTACTCCAAAAAGCTTTTCCCACTTTAAATTGTACATTTAAGAGTCTTGCAATAAATATGAAGATAGAGCCATAGCTATCGTAAGGATCTCTGTTTGTGATATAACCAGTTTTATTAAGCCAATCTCCAGTGTACTCTAAAATGTGTTTTCATTACAAGTTATGGTGCTAAATACCATGAGAAAAGATATGGAAATCAGCAATATTAACTATGCCAGTTAAGATGAGCCAAAGTAACCTAATGAAGGGGATATAGCCACTAGAAAGCTATGTTTCGATTTTTTTAAAGGTTAATTAGACTGCTTAATCATTCCAGACTGAGAGCATGTTATTCTCTTAGAAAAGCAAGCATAATTAACTTAGAGAGGGGCCTCACCTACAAGCAAAAACAAGTAAATAAGACAGCTCCAAGCAAAAGTGGTTTGCTTCTGTTGAAATCCAGTGACTTGATTCTTATATAAATAGGATAAAACACACATGCACACACACTCACACACACTCAAACACACACACAACAATAGCTGTTAAATGTGGCCATCCTGAGAGTTTACAAGATATGGAAGAGTTGACTGCAAATCTATATCCATAATTTCTAATCTGTATAAAGTATGCTTCTCAAGAAGATGAAAAGAAAATACTTCCTAGGAAAGAATGGGACATCTGTCACTTTGAGCTGCCTAGCAACAATCCCCCTTTCTTTTGGTAACACTGCCCCAATTTTCTTTCTGGAATTATCTGTTGCACCTACATTGCACTCCCTTACTGTTTAATGTTCCCTAGGAGACTATCCAATAAACCAACCGCACACAAATGTCCACTTCAGACTCTCAGAGAAGACTTTTCCAGGGAAGCCAATATAAGGTACTGGTGCCAGAACTGGCCCTAGGAAGCAGAAACTAAAATGAGATTTTAGTTTCTATCACTTGTCTGCTGACTGGCAATGAGGATCACATCACTGGTAGTTGGGGTAGAACTGATAGCCCCCTTGTATGCTATAGCAAGATAGATATTAAAACTTTCACAGGTTTTACATAATGGCTTATAAAGTGTTTGAGCTACTGATAAAGGATCCTCTTCAGCATTTCATCAGACCAAAGGCTCTATCTTATGGCCAAGGAGGTGAGGTAGTTGACACAAAATTATAGGATCTATTCATCTTCTACCACATCACCTAGAAACTGTGGGCAAAATAGAGCCATAGAATACATAGCTGAGGCACCAGCTTGAAGATGACACTTTCAAGGATGGGCACCACTCTCCAAGACCTAGTATACACCATAAATCCACTGTATCGTTCTGTGTTCCAACTGGCAGAATACATAGAGCTGAAGACTGAGGAGCAGAGGTAGGAGCAACTCCATTTACCATCACTCCTAGTGGGGAGTTTTTCTCTCTCATCCACATAAATGTAGGCTCTTGGGTCTAGTGATTCTGATTCACAGAGGGAGGACACTTCTACCAGGGGATGCAGCAAGGGTACCATTAATCTATAAGCCCTGGCTGCTGGCCTATCACTACAGGTTCCTTGTGCCAAGAGACCAGATTGCAAGGAAGCTCATTATGCTGGAAGGAGTAATTGACACTGGTCTTCAGGAGGACGTTGAACTACTGTTACACAGTGAAGGTAAATGTATGCTAGAAACCCAGTTGATTCACTGGAGCTTTTTAATGCTCCCCTGCATAATTGTGGCAGAAAATTGTCAAGAGAAGCATTCATGACATGAGAAGGGCATAGTGACCGTGTCCCCAGACCCCTCAAAGATGAGAGCCTGGGTCACCCCATGAGGTAAGCCATGACAGGAGAGGTGCTAGCAGAGAGTACAGGACTCACAATGGGCCATGCAGGAGGGAGCATTAGTTATGGCCCCATGAACAACTGTAGCAGTGGGAGCTGTAATTTGTTTCACCAACCTTACCCTTGTAAACTTCCCCACAAAAATAGACCAACCAGAATTCTAGAGGAGCTGTTCCCAGAGAGGCTGAACTTATACAGCAAATGGATCCAAGCAGTAAAAGGAGTAGACAGTAGTGGATGCTGGGGTGCAGCACCCAGATCCCCCACTTAAGACTGAGTTACTACTTCCCCCAGCTGTCAAGGTGTATTTCCAGATGGCAGCGCAGGTGTGAATTCTCCAGGAATTTCTGTCAGCCATTGAGAGCTTGTTCATCCAACATTATGCCCTATCTCAAGTCTAGCCTTCACTCAACTACTGGTTAATGTGGGAGGGAGTACTAAGCCCTATCTCGGAAGAATCACTCCAGCTTCAGAGCTGCCATCAACAACCACAGGACCATGCAAAGCAATGACAGTATTTCTGATATTTACACATTTCAGTTAAGGTACTGTGTCAAGCGAGGAATACATATATGTCTATGGGCTATCATAAAATAAATTTGTTTTTCCCTGTATTTAATGAAAAAATAAAACCTGCCACAAGATGCATTCCTTTAAGTGGGCTTCCATATTCTATGAAGAAATATTTAGAACTTATGCCAGTATAAGATAAGAATAATCTATTTTCCTGGAAGGGAGTAATATAAGGGCCTCATTCTTATCCATTTGTATCCATGCAAGGATTTTTGCAATTAAAGGAAAAAGAAAGAGGAGGCAGGGGGTGGGGGTGGGGAGAAGAAAGAGAAATGAGGGAGAGGGGAAGGATAAGAAGAAAAATTTCAAGATTTGAAATATAGCAGTATACAAGAAGGCTATTCACGATGACCTATTCTCAATTTATCCCATTCAACAATTTGTCATATAATCCCCCCAACAGTCCACAATAGTCCTTGGCTCCCTAATAAATTACAAGGAATAGATAAAAATGCTGAAATTAGTTCTTATGCTCAAGCTTCTCCATCAACAAACTGTAATAAAGAGAACTACACAGCTCCTGTCCCTGCCTGTTGAAAGCCTGAAATATAAGTCCTATTGCTTAAAGATTGCTGCTCTCTGATTGCAAATGTGACATTGGTTTTGGGTCCTGGGATGTTTGCAAAGATGCAAATGTTAACAGGCGCAGCAAGTCTAGAAAAGGATTTGAGGGAAGACTGTCAGAGCATTAAAGAAAACTCTGAGGCTTGGTTTCCTCACCCGAAGGAAGGGTTGGTTCTCCTGGACATTCTGTCTGCCTTCTTCCAGAAGGACTTGGCCAAGCTTCCATGGCCACCCCAGAGAGAGGAAGATGGAAATGTTCATTCCTCCCAGCCAGGGGCAATAGCTCAGTTCCTTTCCATTCTTCCCTGCAAGTCAGCAGGGTGCCATTGGCAGCATCCTTGTGATTTCTTACATAGGCGCCGAGTATTACAGTTTTCCAAATTAAGTTCCTCTCCTTTCCTCTGCAGAGTGCCATGCTCTATCTTGGAGTTTTTTCTCCTTCATGTGGAGCAGCTTGCCCTCCGCTTCCTGTTTTCTAGAGGCCAGTTCCCTGACCCTAATCACTTACCTCAGTAAACTAAGAACATCAGAAACTGAAGAAATTGAAACAGCCATTTCCACTCCCGGAGGTCAGAAGCTGCTCAAGGCCAAATGTTATAGGGGCATTCGAGGCCAAGAAAAAGCAATGTACTTCTCACAACATTTTACCAGGGAGGCAAGTGGAGTCACCCCACTAAAACAAGTCACCTCTTACACTTTCCCTCATTGAGTAGGTCCCCTCAGTGAGGAGAGAGAGCCATGCCCTCCTGCTTACATGAAGTGGGCACAGTGATGCTCTGTACGAGTGTTTTCCAGCATCCGTCCACGTTTGAATCCCCTGGAAAGCTGCTCACAGCACAAATCCTGGCCCCACCCCCTGAGTTTCTGATTCAGTCATTTGGGGGTGGGGCTTAAAGATTTGCTTTTCTAACCACTCCCCCAGGGGATGCTGACCCTGCTAGCCCACAACCCTCACTTTGTGTGGACTTTTGCACCATACTAAGTCTCTACCATGTGTGTAGGGGCAGCAGGTGACCCCAGCCAAATGGCTCTCAATGAGTCTGCTTGGGATGGAGAATTGATTTTAAGTAGACCATGAAGGCAAAATCAATATGAAGAGAAATAAGTAGGTGTGGGAGGAAAACCCTGATCTCACGATACTGGCTTTCCAGTCTCACCCATGATCCATACCAAACCACTGAGCCAATTTCAGAGGGGGGCACTGGTGGCAAAGAAAACTTTCAATTAGCACATCTGCAACAGAGATTGTTGCCTGAATATTTATTTGGTTCAATAGTCTTATCAGCCAGGAACCGGAAGGAAATCCAGCCAGTGAAAGGCTTGTAATTATTTTTATTCACCTTGAAAACTAAATGCTGGTTCAGATGAGAATTCAACTGATTTGCAAACAGTGTTTACTCTTTTCCTTGTCATCACACAGACAGCCAATTAATGACATTAAAGGTTAATTAACAGGGAAACTGTGCACTACCTGCCAAAGAGATGATTAAACTTGGAGTCTATGTTTCTTCCCAGAAAAGAAAATAAACCTCGGTAATTAAACGTTCAGAAGCAGCTTTTGTTCTGGGTACCAAGTCCGTCCAAGTCAGAATGAGGAAGGTTTCTTAAAAAGTCAAGTGGGTAGGCTCAAGCTGCAGCCAAGTCTTAGCCACCCAGTGACGCCAATTCGCGTGAGCCATCGTGTGAGCCAGCGAGCAGCTCCACCTGCCAGGGAAGCGGGAGTCGTCACACAGAGCCTCCGTGTGCCTGCTTTCCAAATGGAGCAGCAGGAACTCAGAACTGGCTCTCCTTTCCTGCACCTTCCCAACGTTCACAATCACATCCCATTTCTCTAGAACCTTCTCTTATTCTAAAATCATCTTTTCTCAAACGACTCTGCTGAGGTTGCTCATTTTTCTTCCAAAGAAACACATATCAAAAGCAAGGTTTGATCATTCTAAAAATGCATAATTGAACAGAAAGTTTGAGGTTGGGAGAAGGGCATGATCTCACTAGAACACTGCAGACCACCGCTGGTACCGCACACTGGATAACATTTCACAGTTCACAGCGTGTGCTTTTCTTTGTATGCTATCCCATTAAATACTCCCAATAGCCTTGAGAAGTGGTCTTCATTGTTTTTTTTTCCACAGATGAAGAAACTAAGCCAATGTGGGTGTGCAAAGTCTAGCAAAGTCTAGGGATAGGAGGTGTCAAACGATCCCCCCACTAGTGCTGATGTATATCCATTGACTAGCTGTGGGCTCCTTTCACTGACCATGCTGAATAAGGGACTTGGCTGTAGAGTCCAGAACAGTAAAGGCAGTCATGAAAATCTCGCAGTGAGAGAAAAAACATGGGATGACATAACTTCTAAATCTAAGATAAGCAGCTAATTAATTAAATAATCACAATTAAATAAAAGCTATAGCTCATGGATCAGTAATGTGACCATACAATGCAGCTCTGGTCCAGAATATTTTGAGAATGACAGGGGACAAATCAGAACTTGTAGTCATCTCATGATTAGCAAAGTGCTTCGAAAATAAATACCCATATATATCAATGTTTCAGGTAGTGGTATTCTGAGTAGCTATTGCGGGTACCTTGAAACACATAATGCTATAGTTTAGCCAAGATGAATTCTGTATATGTTCTTGTCCAGAAAAGATTCTTCAATAAAAACCTTTTTAAAAAAATTATTAGATGAGCTATATATTCCTAAGGGATGGATGGAATCATTTCAGTTGAAGCCCTGGAGAAATTTTATGGAGAAGGTGACATTTAAGTTCAACTATGAAGGACCAGTAGATAATCTATAGTAAGATAAAGAAAAAGAGCATTTTTAGGTTAGAGGAATTGCTTGAAGAAATAATAATTCAAGGCTATGTTATGGACGTAGGAAATGTCATGTTATGCTTGAGGAACAGTGAGTAGGACAATTTTTATGTCTTTATTTAATTAGAAGTTTTTTTCCTCTCAAAGAGTAAATGAATGGAGATTCCACAGTAAGTTTATTAACATACAGTGTTATCTTACTTAACATTGACAATGTTCCCCCAAAGTTAAATATTTATGAAGTTACATTTTGATTTAGATAAAAGATAAAATTTGCTTCAAGTAATATTTAATAGAAGAATTAGAATGGTAATTAAAAAGGCCATTGGTTGCAATGCTTGATAACATTTGATGCAATTATCACAAAGGTTACTGAGCCAGCAGAAGACACTACAAATAAGTAAAAGCCTAGAAATGGAAATGGCTGGGAACTGATAACTATAGTACTGGGAATGAAATGAAATAAAAGAGTAAATATGTCCATTCAAATCAATAGATAACAGTGCCTTTCTTGTGCAGTGAAATGTTAAAGTTACCATATTTAATTCCCTGGTCAAGTTCCTCTGCAAGTAGATAGTGAGCCATGATGAGATAAGCAGGCTGGGTTTCCATGTTTTGTGATTGTCTGATACTAAGGAAACATCCCAGAAATGCTGACATAATGGGAGTGAAAGAGAATTTATTTAAGACAATCTTGAATATTGTATTCTGAATGAATGCAGAAATTAATAAATCCAACACGGTGCTGAAGGAGAAAGTGTGTTAGTCTCTGAGAAGAGGGAAGAGTTGAAGTTATCACTGTAAAAAATGGAAACAATTTAATTTGTACAATAACAACCACAACATAACAACAAAAACCACATCATATTCATTTATTCTGTAAATTTTTATTGTATACAAGTACGTGCCAATAGACTCTAGTGATACAGTAGTAAATAAAGTTCCTGCCCTCCTGGAGAAAGACAATTTTTTAAAATATGTAAATTAATTCTAGTTGTGATGAGTACTCTGAAGAAAAACAAAGCAGGTCAGGAGTACAGAGTGACAGTCATGCTAGTTTAAATCAGGGAAAATTTCTCTTACATTTGAATCATTTTTCTGCTGACAAAACCCTTCCATAAACTCATTTATTTCACTTAACCTTGACAGCAGAATGTTAATTTGGATATTATTCCTACTTTTACAGATAAGAAGACCTAGATAAGTTAACAGAATCACCCAGCATGGGGTGGGCATTGGTAAGGAGGGGATGCCGGAACGCCCTGGAAGTAACATTGGTTGTGCACCTGGATGTCAAAAACCCATCTCAAGGTGCTTTACAAATGCATACAGTCTTCATAAGATGTTTTGGTCTATTTCTTCTTCCCATAAAAATTCCCACCATAGGTTTGAAGTTATTGTACAAGGTAAAACGTCAGTAAATGGCAGATATAGTTAAACATAGTGTGGTGATTCCAAATTCTGCTCCCGTCCTATTGCACAGGAACTTCATCATGGGTCAGGATCTTTAAAAAAAAAAATTCAGGGCAGGCTGCCTATTATTTCCCAGGGAAGGAACGGATATGCATATATATGTACATTTATATACAAAAGACTCATATTCTGAAAATAAAAAGAACTATAATAAAACAACGTTTAAAAAGACACATAGCCTCACAGGAAAAGAAAAGGGCAATGGAATTTAACAGACATTTCAAAAAAGAGGATATCCAAGTGGCTAATAAATATATTAAAAAGGTTCATATTTATTTATTAAAAACTTTTTTTTTAACAGTAAGTCCTTGTTGGTTATCTATTTTAAATATATCAGTGAGTACATGTAAATCCCAAACTCCCAATCTATCCCTCCCTCGCAACCCTTCTTCCCTGGTAACTGTAAGTTCATTCTCTAAGTCTGTGAGTCTGTTTCTATTTTGTAAATAAGTTTATTTATATTATTATTTTTTTAGATTCAGCATATAAGCTATACCATGTGATATTTTTCTCTGACTTACTTCACTTACTATGATGAGCTGCACGTCCATCCATGTTGCTGCAAATGGCATTATTTCATTTTTTTTAAAGGCTGAGTAACATTCCATTGTATATATGTACCACATCTTCTTTATCCATTCCTCTATTGATGGACATTTAGGTTGCTTCCATGTCTTGGCTATTGTAAACAGTGTTGCAATGAACACTGGAGTGCATGTATCCTTTTGAACCATGTTTTTCTCCAGATATATGACCAGGAGTGGGATTGCTGGGTCATATGGTAGCTCTATTTTTAGTTTTTAATGAACCTCCATACTGTTCTCCATAGTGGTTATACCAATTTACATTTCCACCAACAGTGTAGGAGGGTTCCCTTTTCTCCACACCCTCTCCAGCATTTAATGTTTGTAGATTTTTTGATGATGGCCATTCTGACTCTGTGAGGTGATGTATCATTGTAGTTTTGATTTGCATTCTCTAATGACTAGCGATGTTGAGCATATTTTCATGTGTCTTTTGGCCATCTGTATGTCTTCTTTGGAGAAATGTCTATTTAGGTCTTCTGCCTATTTTTTGACTGCATTGTTTGTTTTTGGATATTGTGCCACATGAGCTGTTTGTAAATTTTGGAGACTAATCCTTTGTTGGTCATATCATTTGTGAATAGTTTCTCCCATTCTGTCAGTTGTCTTATCATTTTGTTTGTGGTCTCAAAAGGGGCTCTTATTTATTTATTTATTTATTTATGACGTGGACAATTTTTTTTTTTTTTTTTTTTTTTTCAGTATGCAGGCCTCTCACTGTTGTGTCCTCTCCCTTTGTGAAGCACAGGCTCCAGACGCGCAGGCTCAGCGGCCATGACTCACGGGCCCAGCTGCTCTGTGGCATGTGGGATCTTCCTGGACTGGGGCACGAACCCATGTCCCCTGCATCGGCAGGCGGACTCTCAACCACTGTGCCACCTGGGAAGCTCCTATGATGTGGACTATTTTTAAAGTCTTTACTGAATTTATTGCAATATTCCTTCTGTTTTATGTTTTGGATTTTTGGCCGCAAGGCATGTAAGATCTTAGCTCCCTGACCAGGTATCAAACTTGCATTGAAAAGCAAGGTCTTAACCACTGGACTGTCAGGGAAGTCCCAAGGGCTCATATTTATTAATCATCAGGGAACATCAATTAAAATCACAAGGTGATGCTACTTCATACACATCCAAACAGCTAAAATGAAATAGAGACTGTACCAAGTGTTGACAATGATGTGAAGCATCAGGGATTTTTATACACTGCTGATGGGATGACAAAGCAATTAACTTTGGAAAATCTTTAGCAAGGTCTATTCAAGCTAGATACTCTAAGACCTTGAAATTCTACCCCTAGGTATATACCTTACAGAAATGCATAGATGAGTTCACTTAAAGACACATTTGAGAATATTCATGGCTTCTTTATTCATGACAGCCAAAAGCTGGAAATAACCAAAATGTGCATCAACAGTAGAATGTTAAATAAACCGTGACATATTCAGGCAATGGCATTCCATATGGTAATAAGAATGAACTATACACAGCACACAACTACACATCGCAACGTAGATGAATTTCACAAACATAATAACAAGCAAAAGAAAAGAAATAGACTCAGAGACATAGAAAACAAACATGCTCACCAAACAGGAAAGGAGGCAAATAAATTAGGAGTTTGGGATTAACAGATATACACTACTATATATATATGTGTGTGTAATAGATAAACAACAAGGACCTACTGAATAGCACAGAGAACTATATTCAATATCTTGTATAGAGATCAGACCTGTGGTTGCCAAGGGTGGGGCGGGGGAGAGGGATGGACTGGGAGTTTGGGGTTAGTAGATGCAAACTGTTACATATAGAATGGATAAACAAGATCCTACTGTACAGCACAGGGAACTATATTCAATCTCCTGGGATACACCATAATGTAAAAAAATATTTTAAAAAAAAGAATGTATACATGTGTATAACTGAGTCACTGCTGTACAACAGAGATTGGCACAACATTGTAAATCAACTATACTTATATTATTGCTTATATAGATTATAAGCAGTAATCTATAATAGAAAAGAATCTGAAAAATTATATATATATTATATATATTTATATATATAATATATATGTGTGTGTGTATATATAT
Organism: Tursiops truncatus; assembly: GCF_011762595.2. Classification (NCBI taxonomy): domain Eukaryota; kingdom Metazoa; phylum Chordata; class Mammalia; order Artiodactyla; family Delphinidae; genus Tursiops; species Tursiops truncatus. The sequence goes on from NC_047035.1 coordinate 131,802,901, forward strand.
ATATGTATATGTATATATATATGTATATGTATATATATATATATATATATATAATCACTGAATCACTTTGCTATACACCTGAAACTAACACAACATTGTAAATCAACTATATTTAAATTAAAAAAAAAAAGAAGTTAGGCACAAAACAGTGCTTACTGGATGATACCAATTATATAAAGTTCAACAAAAGCAAAACTAATCTTTTGTGCTAGCAGTCAGCCTGGTACATTTTGGAGGAAGCAGCTGGGAGGGGCAGGGGCTGGAGGAGTGCAATTCTGGTCCCAGTAAACACTCTCCCTTGGTCTGGGTGTGGATTACACTGGTGAGTTTACTTTGTAAAAATTTATTGTTCATTATATGTTAATAAAAAGTTTTTTAAATTCTTCAGGAAAATAAAAAAGGAATAAAACTTGCAGAAACAAAGGAAAGGACCCAGTCTGGATTCCATGAGAACTGAAGCAAAGAGAAAGAGCCCGCAGCTTTGGGAAGACACCGAGGGATCTCACGTGTTTCTCTTGCAGGCCTCTCCATCCACACCCTCTCATGCTGGCTTTATCCCAGGAGCTCCCAGCAGACAGAAAGAGCAGGCTTTAAGCTCATCATGAGAACTAAAGGATTTTAAGATCCACCTGTTTTCAAAGTAACACCCACTATTTTTATTTGATGCAGGCAAAGTCTGTACGTTCAAAGCTGCTTTCATGTTCTGTGCTGACTGAGATCTGTGGCTCTATTGTTACTGAAATGTGGCCTTGGCTTTGTCTAGTTATTAAAGGAGATGTTTTAAATCACTCAGATACAAAATGGAAAACTCAACAGGTTGAACTGTTAAAGTTCTATTTGGAATGAACCAAAGAGACTGATTTTCTACTCCACATAGTTCCTCTCCAAAACTGATTCTCTGCCACACGGTTTTGTCTGGTGTTGGTTTATGCAAATTTTACATCCAAAGTTCTCACTGCAACTATTTTGTGCACTTTACAAAGGGTCCTGAAACAATCTGCTGGACCCTAGGTTCACCCAAGCACAACCACTAGCATAGATCAACCACAGTATTTTACAGATTCATGTGCTTATTCACTACCTAAGCAAACATCAACTGAATGCCTCATATACTGGGTTATCTACCAGGAGTATGGCCGAGGAGAGATTGGGTAAGTAACTCAGTGTCATACAGTAACCAGGCTACAGCACAGACATTGAAATTCAGGGCTCTCGCCACCCTCTGCAGTGTTGTTTCCAGTCTCACTGCCCTACCTCTCCCCCACACCTCTGAAATCTGGGGTATGCTCTTATGCTGCTTATAACTGTTATAAATAAAGGAAAATGTTCAGGGAAAGACTCCTCACCTCATTGCCAAAATGATAAAGATCTGGACAAGATAGACCCCAGATGTTGGGGTGAGGATTTTTTTCTTCTTTCACAATGGGAAAGTGAAAAAAAAAAGGCTATCCACCATCCTTTACCTCCAAAATGGAGATCAGATTCACATCACTGGTACCAGGAGAGAATCAAAGTGTATGTATCTTTCAAAGGAAAGATAAATAGGAAAGCTGTAATAGTAAATGTTTACTGTCTTAGATTAACTTTCTCCAAACATGACAAATGTATTTACCAATCAACAGTCAAGTTTCAGGAAGGCATCCTCACCTATTCTACTAGATAATTACAATGCAAAGGATGCACTTGGCAGAAAAGACATATTGCCTTCTTGGAGGACCTTTTCACCACACAAAACTCTAAAATACACTTAACAAATGATCATGCAATTGTTGAGCAAAATTTGTTTTACACATGTTCTCTATGAAGTTAAGCCAAAATGTCCTTCCCTGTAATTTTTGTCCTCATTCTGAATTTTGCCTTTGGAAGAAGCATGTTACAAATTTAATCCCTCTTTACTTTGACAGTTCTTTAAAGATTTAAAAACCTCAAGCATATTACCCACCCCAGGACTTTTTTTTTAGTCAAAATTAGAACCTATATCCTCTATGATTACATTTAATTTTCCAGTCAGTATAATTTTTTCAAAGACCAGTTCAGTGATAAGACTTAACCTTTTTTCTTGGATTATAAAAACAGTATATATTCACTATAAAAATAATTTTAAATCCAGACGAAAATGAAGACATAATAAATATCACCATTATTTCCATTACTCTGAAAAAAGCTAACATTTTGTTGTACATCTTTTTAACTCTTTTCTATGCATATTTATAAGTATAACTGGTCTGACCCATATTGTAAAATGGGTCCATACTATACATAACTGTTTCAAACCTTAGAAGTTTACTTACTGTACAATGAATTTTCCCTTTTTGATAAGATTTTTCCTTATCAAAAAGTGGTACAAGTGGTTCTGGAAAAAAATGACATAAACTCATGTTTTCCTGTTCTAAGTTCACCATTATTTCCATTACTCTGAAAAAAGCTAATATTTTGTTGTACATCTTTTTAACTCTTTTCTATGCATATTTATAAGTATAACTGGTCTGACCCATATTGTAAAATGGGTCCATACTATACATAACTGTTTCAAACCTTAGAAGTTTACTTACTGTACAATGAATTTTCCCTTTTTGATAAGAATTTTCCTTATCAAAAAGTGGTACAAGTGGTTCTGGAAAAAAATGACATAAACTCATGTTTTCCTGTTCTAAGTTCAACTGAATACCCTGGAAATTACTCAGCAGACAACGATAAAAGGACTCTGAAAGCTGGAAAGAAGGTGAGCTGGCTAGAAATCTTAGGACTTGAGGAACAACAACATGGTGAGTTTCCTGGGTTCAAGTCTAATCTCCCATCTACCCCAGACTGGACTCTGGAGAGACCTGCAACCACAAAGCACTATAGACAAAGAAAAAACACAAAAACAATCCCGAAAAGCCTCTTCTCTTTGGCTAAAAGACTGGGAAAGAGATGCTTGTCTTCCCCTCTCTCTCCACAACAAGGAAGTGGTTCAATCAACCTGCAGAAGAGCAAGGAATCCCAGGCCAACCCAATCTGCACTCTATACTCAGGGCACTGGCCAGGTAGCCCAATCTACTGATGGCAGCATCATCAGTGAAGCTTTGTGTCTCCCTGATCTCCATCCAGTGATGCAAGAACACTCAGGTCTAGTGACTTCTGCCCCCTCATACACACAGAAGGTGGCCCAGTAACAGCAGGTAACCTACAGAAGTGCCTTTCACCCCTGCAGATGTCACCAGCAGGATTGAGTTAGGAGCCCCACCAACACTAGGAAAAAAAAAAGAAAAAGACCAAAACAGCATTGCAAAGGTTCTGAACACTAAAATGCCATGGAAATAAAGATACACAAGTAGGTTAGAACTTACACAATAAACCCAAGCAAGGTTACTGCTTGCTAAAATAGAAGATTTAAGTAGGATCAATGTTCCTAACATAGTAACCAAAGTGTTCAGGAGGAAATAAAACATCATTTATGCAAGGAACCAGGAAAATCATAATTTGAATTAGAAAATACAATCAATTTATGTCAACATTGAGATGTATCAGATGTTAAAATTATCTGCTAAGGATTTTAGGATGGTCATCATAAAAATGTTTCAGCAATCAATTACAAATTTTCCTGAAAAAAATGAAAATAAGTCAATCTCAGCAAAGAAATTGAAATTATAAAAAGGGACCAAATGAAAATCATAGAAATAAAAAGATAACCAAAATTTAAAAGTGGCTGGATGGTCTCAACAGTATAGAGATAACAGAGAATAGAATCAGTGAACTTGAAAACGATCAATAGAATTTACTCAGTCTGCCCAACAGAGAAAAAATAGACTGAAAAAATAAATGATCAGAACCCCAGGGACAGGTTAAGTAATAGCAAAAGATCTAATGTTTGTATCATTGGAGTTTCAGAAGGAGAAAGAGTATGGGACTGAAAAAATATTCAAGAAATAATGCCTGAAAATGTTTCAAAATAGGCAAAATCATAAATCTACAGATTCAAGAAGCTAGATGAACTTCAAATAGGGTGAACCTTAAGAAATTCACATGAAGATACAACATAATCAAACTTTTTTTTTCTTGAGAAACCTGTATTTATTAAAACACTGCCAACATGGACTAAATGATTTTTTAATTAATTTTTAAAATTAGAGAGTAGTTGATTTACAACAATTGTGTTAGTTTCTGCTATACAGCAAAGTGAGTCTGTTATACATATGCATATATCCATACTTTTTTAGATTCTATTCCCATATAGGTAGTTACAGAGTACTGAATAGAGTTCCCTGTGCTATACAGAAGGTTCTTTTTTAATATAATTGGAGTATAATTGCTTTACAATGTTGTATTAATTTCTGCTGTACAACAAAGTGAATCAGTTATGTGTATACATATGTCCCCTCCCTCTTGAGCCTCCCTCCTACCCCCCATCTTATTAGTTATCAATTTTATGTAGAGTAGTGTGTGTATGTCAATCCCAATCTCCCAATTTATCCCTCCCCCCGTCCCTTTCCTGCTTGGTAACCATAAGTTTGTTTTCTACATCTTTAACTCTATTTCTGTTTTGTTAATATGTTCATTAAAACTAAAGACAAATAAAAGAAATCTTTAAAACAGCCAGATGGAAAAGAAACATCACATGTGAAGGAAGACCAATTCAAATGACAGTGGATTTCTCACCCAAAACTATGGAGGCCAGAGGATGTGGCACAACATTCTTTCAGAAGAACTGTCAACTCTGAATTCTATATTTGGTGACACTATCTTCCAGAACTGAAGGAGGACTAAAGACATTCTCAGATGAAGGAAAACAAAGAGCCTGTGTTGCTAGCACACCTACCCTTGAAGAATGGCTAATGGAAGCTCTCCAACAGAAAGATAATGATAACATAAGCAGGCTGGGACCTTCATAAATAAGAGGACAACAAAATGGGTAAAAATAGAAAAAAACACAATAAACTATCCTGTACCTCATGAGTTTCTTTAGTTATATTTCATATTTATACTATTTATAACATGGGATGTGTGTTCAATGTATGCAGAGAAAATACCTAAGATATTTTCATTTGAAAAGTAGGGAGGTAAAGAGATACAAATGGGAGTAAGTTTTTTAATAGTTGAAATGGTAAAAACATCAATATCAGTGGCCTGTAATAAATAAATATTTTATATATACAAACACATAGAGCAATCACTAAGATAAGCAATCAGTATGCAAAATGATGTATTCAAAAATAGGATAGGGTTAGGACCTGTGCAGATAGTGAGAGGCAGCAAGTTAAAAGGAGGGCCTCTTGAGTGTGGGTTCCGGAGTCTGGAGATCTGCAGTCCACCTGGGAACAATTACTGGGTATGGGGTGAAGTGTGGTCAAGTCTGATTTTTTGGCCATGTGGCTGACAGGGTCTTTGTGCTCTAGCCGTGTGTCAGGACTGTGCCTCTGAGGTGAGAGAGCTGAGTTCAGAATATTGGTCCACCAGAAACCTCACGGCTCCACATAATATCAAACGGGGAAAGCTCTCCCAGAGACCTCCATCTCAACGTTAAGACCCAACTCCACTCACCTACCAGCAAGCCACAATGCTAGACACCCTATGCCAAAGACAGGAAGACAACCCCACCCATTAGCAGAGAGGCTGCTTAAAAATCATAAGGTCACAGACATGCCAAAACACACCACCGGACATGGTCCTGCCAACCAAAGACAAGATCCAGCCTCATCTACCAGAACATAGGCACCAGTCCACTCCACCAGGAAGCCTAAACAACATACTGAACCAACCTTGGCCACTGGGGGCAGACACCAAAAACAACAGGCACTATGAACCTGCAGTGTGCAGAAAGGAGACCCCAAACACAGTAAGTTAAGCAAAATGAGAAGAGGAGAAACACACAGTAGATGAAGGAACAAGGTAAAAACCTACCAGACCAAATAAATGAAGAGGAAATAGGCAGTCTATCTGAAAAAGAATTCAGAGAAATGAAAGTAAAGGTGATCCAAAATCTTGGAAATAGAATGGAGAAACTACAAGCAACATTTAACAAAGACCTAGAAGAACTAAAGGGCAAACAAACAATGATAAACAACACAATAAATGAAAATAAAAATTCTCTAGAAGGAACCAATAGCAGAATAACCGAGGCAGAAGAACAGATAACTGACCTGGAAGACAAAATAGTGGAAATAACTACTGCAGAGCAGAATAAAGAAAAAAAGAATGAAAAGAAATGAGGAAAGTCTCACAGAACTCTGGGACAACACTGAACGCACCAACTTTCAAATGATAGGGGTCCCAGAAGAAGAAGAGAAAAAGAAAGGGACTGAGAAAATACTTGAAGGGATTAGAGTTGAAACTTCCCTAATATGGGAAAGGAAAGAGTCATTCAAGTCCAGGAAGCACAGAGAGTCCCATATAGAATAAATCCAAGGAGAAACATTCCAAGACACATATTACTCAAAATATCAAAAATTAAATACAAAGAAAACATACTAAAAGCAGCAGAGGAAAAGCAATGAATAATATACAAGGGAATCCCCATAAGGTTAACAGGTGATCTTTCAGCAGAACTCTGCAAGCCAGCAGGGAGTGGCAGGACATATTTAAAGTGATGAAAGGGAAAAATGTACGACCAAGATTACTCTACCCACAAGGATCTCATTCAGATTCAACAGAGAAATAAAAATCTTTACAGACAAGCAAAAGCTGAGAGAATTCAATACCACCAAACCAGCTTTACAACAAATGCTAAAGGAACTACTCTAGGCAAGAAACACAAGAGAAAGGAAAACCCTACAAGAACAAACCCAAAATAATTAAGAAAATGGTAATAGGAACATACATATCAATAATTACCTTAAATGTAAATGGATTAAATTCTCCAACCAAAGACATAGACTGGCTGAGTGGATACAAAAACAAGACCCATATATATGCTGTCTACAAGAGACCCATTTCAGACCTAGGGACACATACACTGAAAGTGAGAGAATGGAAAAAGATATTTCATGCAAATGGAAATCAAAAGAAAGCTGGAGTAGTAACTCTCATATAAGACAAAATAGACTTTAAAAAAAGACTATTACAAGAGACAAAGAAGGACACTACCTAATGATCAAGGGATCAATCCAAGAAGAAGATATAACAATTGCAGATATCTATGCACCCAACATAGGAGCACTTCAGTACATAAGGCAAATGCTAACAGCCATAAAAGGGGAAATCAACAGAAACACAATCATAGTAGGGGACCTTAACACCCCATTTTCACCAATGGACAGATCATCCAAAATGAAAATAAATACGGAAACACAAGCTTTAAATTATACATTAAACAAGATGGACTTAATTGATATTTATAGGACAACCCATCCAAAAAGAGAATACACTTTCTTCTCAAGTGCTCATGGAACATTCTTCAGGATAGATCATATCTTGTGTCACAAATCAAACCTTGATAAATTTAAGAAAATTGAAATCATATCAAGTATCTTCTCCGACCACAAGGCTATGAGACTAGATATCACCTACAGGAAAAAAATCTGTAAAAAATACAAACACATGGAGGCTAAACAATACACTACTAAATAACCAAGAGTTCACTGAAGAAATCAAAGAGGAAATTAAAAAATGACTAGAAACAAATGACAATGAAAACACGATGACCAAAAACCTATGGGATGCAGCAAAAGCAGTTCTAACAGGGAAGTTTATACCAATACAATCCTACCTTAAGAAACAAGAAACATCTCAAATAAACAACCTAACCTTACACCTGAAGCAATTAGAGAAAGGAGAACAAAAATACCCCAATGTTAGCAGAAGGAAAGAAATTATAAAGATCAGATCAGAAATAAATGAAAAAGAAATGAAGGAAACAATAGGAAAGATCAATAAAACTGAAAGCTGGTTCTTTGAGAAGATTAAAAAAATTGATAAACCATTAGCAGACTCATCAAGAAAAAAAGGGAGAAGACTCCAATCAATAGAATTAGCATTGAAAAAGGAGAAGTAACAAGTGACACTGCAGAAATACAAAGGATCATGAGAGATTACTACAAACAACAATATGCCAATAATATGGACAACCTGGAGGAAATGGACAAATTTTTGTCCTTTTTGAACTTTTTGAATTCTTGAACTTTTTGAATTCTTGAACTTTCTGAGACTGAACCAAGAAAAAAATACAATATATAAACAGACAAATCACAAGCACTGAAATTGAGACTGTAATTAAAAATCTTCCAACAAACAAAAGCCCAGGACTGGATGGTTTCATAGGAGAATTCTATCAAACATTTAGAGAAGATCTAACACCCATCCTTCTCAAACTCTTCCAAAATATAGCAGAGGGAGGAACACTCCCAAACTCATTCTACAAGGCCACAATCATCCTGATACCAAAACCAGACAAAGATGTCACAAAGAAAGAAAACTACAGGCCAATATCACTGATAGACATAGATGCAAAAATCCTCAACAAAATACTAGCAAACAGAATCCAACAGCACATTAAATGGATCATACACCATGATCAAGCTTATTCCAAGAATGCAAAGATTCTTCAATATATGCAAATAAATCAATGTAATACACATATTAACAAATTGAAGGATGAAAACCATATGATCGTCTCAATGAATGCAGAAAAAAGCTGTCGACAAAATTCATCACCCATTTACGATAAAAAACCTGCAGAAAGTAGGCATAGGGGGAACTTACCTCAACATGATAAAGGCCATATATGACAAACCCACAGCCAACATCGTTCTCAATGGTGAAAAACTGAAACCATACTGAAACCATTTCCTCTAAGATCAGGAACAAGACAAGCTTATCCCCTGTTATTCAACATAGTGTTGGAAGTTTTAGTCACAGCAATCAGAGAAGAAAAAGAAATAAAAGGAATCCAAACTGGAAAAAAAGTAAAGCTGTCACTCTTTTCAGATGACATGATACTATACATAGAGAATCCTAAATATGCTACCAGAAAACAAGTAGAGTTAATCAATGAATTTGGTAAAGTAACAGGATACAAAATTAATGTGCAGAAATCTCTTTCATTCCTATACACTAATGATGATAAATCTAAAGTGAAATTAAAGAAACACTTCCATTTACCATTGCAACAAAAAGAATAAAATACCTAGGAATAAACCTACCTAAGAGACAAAAGATCTGTATGCAGGAAACTATAAGACACTGATGAAAGAAAATAAAGATGATACAAACAGATGGAGAGATATGTCCTTAGATTGGAAGAATCAACATTGTGAAAATGACTATACTACCCAAAGCAATCTACAGATTCAATGCAATCCCTATCAAATTATCATTGGCATTTTTCACAGAACTAGAAAAAAAATTTTCACAATTTGTATGGAAACACAAAAGACACTGAATAGCCAAAGCAATCTTGAGAAAGAAAAACGGAGCTGGAGGAATCAGGCTCCCAGGCTTCAAACTATGCGACAAAGCTACAGTAATCAAGACAGTATGTTACTGGCACAAAAACAGAAATATAGATCAATGGAACAGGATAGAAAACCCAGAGATAAACCCACACACATATGGTCACCTTATTTTTGATAAAGGAAGCAAGAATATACAATGGAGAAAGCCTCTTCAATAAGTGTTGCTGGGAAAACTGGACAGCTACATGTAAAAGAATGAAATTAGAACACTCCCTAACCATATACAAAAGTAAACTCAAAATGAATTAAAGACCTAAATGTAAGGCCAGACACTGTAAAAGTCTTAGAAAACATAGGCAGAACACTCTGTGACATGAACCACAGCAAGATCCTTTTTGACCCAGCTCCTAGAGAAATGGAAATAAAAACAAAAATAAACATATGGGACCTAATGAAACCTGAAAGCTTTTTTTAACAGCAAAGGAAAACCTGAATAAGACAAAAAGACTACCCTCAGAATGGAGAAAATATTTGCAAATGAAGCAACTGACAAAGGATTAATCTCCAAAATTTACAAGCAGCTCATGCAGCTCAATATCAGAAAAACAAACAACCCAGTCCGAAAATGGGCAGAAGACTTAAATAGACATTTCTCCAAAGAAGATATACAGATTGCCAATAAACACATGAAAGGATGCTCAACATCACTAATCGTTAGAAAAATGTTAATCAAAACTACAGTGAGGTGTCACCTCACACGAGTCAGAATGGCCATCATCAAAAAATCTACAAACAATAAATGCTGGAGTGGGTGTGGAGAAAAGGGGACTCTCTTGCACTGTTGATGGAAATGTAAAGTGATACAACCGGTATGGAGAACAGTATGGAGGTTCCTTAATAAACTAAAGATAGAACTACCATAAGACCCAGCAATCCCACTACTGGGCATATACCCTGAGAAAACCATAATTCAAAAAGAGACATGTACCACAATGTTCATTGCAGCTCTATTTACAATAGCCAGGACATGGAAGCAACCTAAGTGTCCATCGACAGATGAATGGATAAAGAAGATGTGGCACATATATACAATGGAATATTACTCAGCCATAAAAAGAAACGAAATTGAGTTATTGGTAGTGAGGTGGATGGACCTAGAGTCTGTCATACAGAGTGAAGTAAGTCAGAAAGAGAAAAACAAATACCATATGCTAACACATATATATGGATTCTAAAAAATAAAATCATTCTGAAGAACCTAGGTGCAGGACAGGAACAAAATGCAGACCTAGAGAAAGGATTTGAGGACACGAGAAAGGGGAAGGGTAAGCTGGGAGAAAGTGAGACAGCATGGACATATATACACTACCAAATGTAAAATAGATAGGTAGTGGGAAGCAGCCGCATAGCACAGGGAGATCAGCTCGTTGCTTTGTGACCACCTAGGGGGGTGGGATAGGGAGGGTGGGAGGGAGGGAGACGCAAGAGGGACGAGATATGGAGACATATGTATATGTATAGGTGATTCACTTTGTTATAAAGCAGAAACTAACACACCATTGTAAAGCAATTATACTCCAATAAAGATGTTTAAAAAATAGTATAAATAAATCAAAATAGAATTCTCAATCTTTTTTGAGTAACGCCAGAAAAAAAAAGGAACAAACAGAATACTAATAACAAAATAGCAGACTTAAGCCTTAACATATCTATAATTACTTTTAATGGAAAGTTGTTCCAGTTTCCAAAAGGAAGAAAGTGGATTCTGATCAGCTTTGTGATAATCCTGAGCAAAATCTTTATAATGAAATAATTACGTGTCAACTCAATGGGACCGGAGAATGAGGAATTAGATGGGGTGTGGTGGCATAACATATTTTATGAAATCCTTTGGACAGGTATCAGGTTAGTAATTATTAGTAAGTGTTAATTTTGGTCATATAAAAGTACATAGTGAGTTATATAACTCACTAACTCCAAAGTGCTTTACATACTAACATCTATATAGATACATTAGTAACTAATATTTATAAACATTTAAAACATATAAATTTTCCACTTTCCATACATTTTCTTTTTCTGAGCCTCATATCAAGTCTATAAACTAGGTATTATAAGCTACAAATGAAATTTGAAGAAATCAAGTATAAGATTGACTTGCATAAGGTCATGCTGCCCGCACGTGACAGTGCTGAAATCTCAGCCCAGGTATTCTGTCCCCAAATGCCATCATTTTTCTACCATACCATACAGGTCCCCCAGGACTTCCAGGGAACACAGTAGCTCTCAGCACTCCTCACAAGACTCCCAAGACATGATAAACTCAGGGTTGTCACGTTTATGGTGTTATAAACAATAACCTCACAGGTGTGGCTAGGTGATAGCAGGAGAATAGAATCTTTCAATCTTGGAAAGGCATTTCCTTAGCATCCTAAGTTCAATGGTGGGCTTTTCACTAGTTCTTAAAAGGAAATGTTTTGAAAGTTTAATAGATCTTTATTGAGCATCCATTATATGTAAGTAACTGTGCAGAACACTGTGTGGATCAACAGAGTTCCTTTCCCCCACAAGGAACTGGAAGAGATGAATAAAGGCTTAGGTGACTGTAATAGTATCAGTCAGAATCCAGTCAGGGAAGTAGAGTCACTGTGGGTGTTATGGGATAAAGGACTTGTTACAGGATGCACACCTTCATGATTGTGGAGACGTTGAGGGAAATGAAGGTGTGGAAAAGGAAGCTGGAGGATCAGAGGAAAAGGCACTAACAAGTCTGCCTGAAGCCCTGGTGTGGGTAAAAAGTCAGAACAGGAAGGGACACGTTGGGGCCAGAGAAGGGAAAGCTTGTGGAGAGGTCTTTGGGAGCCTCCTGGAGAGCCACAGCCTCTGTAGATCCACCACTAAGTGTCTGATGGTGAGCCTGGGATCCCCGCCAGTCAGCGGGGTGAGCCATCAGGAAGAAGAGATGATGTAGAGCAGTGGAGAGCAAGGAAGAACTGGGACCTGCTCATTACTCTGGTCACCTCAGCATCATTCCAGTCCCTGTATTTAACCAGGTGAAGACATCCAGAGAATAATAGCAGCTGCTTTCCTTCTACCTCCCAAATATGTCTCTCTTTTGGCCAACTCAAACTTGAAACAAAACAAGGAAGAAGATTCTGGGAAAGGTAAGTCTTGATGTAACTATGTTGACAATAAAAATCCAGTATAATGAGTTAGACCAAAAGGGTATCAGAGCTGGGGTACAAATACCTTATAATAGGAGGAGGGAGGCACAAAAGAGGCACGGGCTCAGAAGCCAGGTTCAGGCAACCTCTCTGCCTCCATATTTCTTGCCTCTCCTCTTTTCTCAAATACTTGGCTCTAGTGGGAATGATGTTGCACGCTTGTCACAGCATTTACTGTGTGATCTTGGGGAAGTTACTTAATCTCTGTGAGACTCCATTTCCTCATCTGTAAATGGAGAATAATGAAACATACCTCAATGAACTATGAAAATCCCATGAGAATTACAAGCAAAAGCTCCTGGTACACAGCAGATGCTTGAAAAATTGTGTCCACCTTCTCTTCCACTTTGCTCTTCTCCACTACTGCAGAGGTTCATATTCAATCTTCGACTACGTGTCAACTCTGGTTCCACAAATGACCCTGATGATACATAGACTCTTGCTAAATGCTCTAATGATTCTTAAATACATCATGCATTCTGAATTTCCTTTTTGAATCATGGAAACTATGTTTTAAAGTATTCCAACTCTTCATTTCTAAAGTGGTACCTAAAATGTATTAAGCCCTTAGATGGTGCCAAAGTCTGCAGAATATGTATGCTTATAAAAAGGTAAGAACCTAATGTTTCATTTCAGGTGTCTTGTCAAGTGGTGATTTCCCCCATTTCTTTTCACACGACCCCTTTGTTCTTCACTGAGGCTTGCATTTTTTACACTGAGTTCTTGGGAACTCTCCTCCACCAAGTCCTGAGCTATTCAAGATGTCTGGCAAAAAGACTTCCAAGTGTAGGTGTATGTAATTAGGATCAGGTGGGCTGTCCTCTTTAGTCACCCTTCTTTCCATCTGTTTAGTTCCTTGCTGACAAGCAATTCATCTATCATGCTGAATAATTGATTCCAGATTGAAGAAGTTTTCTCTTGCATCTCCCCAACCATAAGCAGAAATTCTCTCTCCCTGTCTCTCTCTCCATATATATGTATATAGTCCATTTTATATTTTGTCCACTGTACCCCTTTGGGATAAATCAACTGCAATCAAAAATAGTATTTTTAAAAAATGGGAATGGGAAATGTGGGGAGAGGAGAGTGCATGATGGGAAATATTAGCACATATGCAGCAGACCATTTGGAGAATATTGCCCAGCACCACTCAGCCAAGTTGAAGGGAATTGATGAAGGGATTCCAACTGGCCAGATTTCTCCTGTAATCCATAAAAATTCAAAATGACACTTTATGTATGAGCAGAGAAATCCACAAATCAGAGCAAAAGATGGATTTGCAAGTGCAGTTTTTTGTGGCTGCAGCGTTAATGCTCTCAGTGTGCATGCTGTCAGAGCGATTGTGCAACGTGGGTTTGTTGTGGTGGAAGAAATAAAATGCACAAAGTACTTGGAAGAAGAGGTTGAGCCAGGAGAGCTTCCCAAAGCCCTTACCCCACATTTCTCCACATTAGTGTAGCAGATGTTTTAGAGAATTACATAAAACAAAAAATGTAATAATAATTTAAAATAATGTCACTATGTAACTCTAAGGCTTCTTTTTTTTTTTGTGGTACGCGGTCCTCTCACTTGCTGTGGCCTCTCCCATTGCGGAGCACAGACTCCAGACGCGCAGGCTCAGCGGCCATGGCTCACGGGCCCAGCCGCTCCGCGGCATGTGGGATCCTCCCAGACCGGGGCACGAACCCGTGTCCCCTGCATCGGCAGGCAGACTTTCAACCACTGAGCCACCAGGGAAGCCCCTAAGGCATTTTTTATTACACAGGATGATATAAATTATTTACTCATTATTTAAATTATTGTTCATTCATTAGTCCTAACTAAAGTTGAAAATGTCAACATCAAGTAGCTTTTATTTAAACACTATCTTTTTTGTATCTATTCGTTATTAACCTAAAGTCTAGTTGAATAGATCCTTCTAAGAAAATACAATCTACGCTGAACCCAATAGTGTATACAAACATATAATTAGCACAAATAGCTATACAAATAGCTATGATTGCACAAATAATGAAATATTTGCAGATTTTTTTTTTCAATTTTAAACACTATATTCTAAACTAAAGCAACCTGCCAGGTGCTTGCCTTAGCCCATACCCCCTCCCCGCCACACACACACACCTTATTTGCATCAATCCCTCAGCTCAAATCTTAAATGATGGGTTGGTGAAGAGCAACTTGGCTCCTGGGCCCTGCCATATTATGCTGACCTTTTTTTTAAAAAAGCACCTCTAATTAATGTGCTAAGTACAGGGTAAGCATTAGCAAAATAGAGCAAATTCAGGTTTCCCTTGATGTTTTATTGGCCAAAATCAGTCAGTAAATTATTTCTCATGACTGCTTCTCTTATGGCCCTCTACCTTTATATTTCATTTCCACATTATCAAACAGGTGTGCAACTGCCTCCAAACTGTTGGCCAATTGCCCATTGTCTGCCTTCTACATTACTCAGAATTAGATATGGCTGGTCTTACAATTGAAGGGAAATCATTTCTAGAAGCCCCTCAAAAGTACTTGCTGAAAAAAAAAAAAAGTCCTTGCTGTTGAACCAGAAGGGTTCCACATACAGAGTCCAATATTGCAGTTGGATAATTATGCATTTCTTGCTCCACAACATTCACCAGCGTTGTCTTGAAAAAAAATCACATCATGAAACCTTTTACTTTGATATTCCTTGAGAGTTTTAAGAAAGGGTTTAAGGTATTCAGCACGCAAAGCTCTTATTGACCTGAATCTTCCTATGACACCTATCTCAGCTTTCCTTATTCTCACCTGCACACCCTAACCTGTGGCCCTATTCACTTAAATGTATTGTTATTACCTGAATCCTCATCTATTTGCTTATGTCTGGAACACTTTCCCTCTACGTTGTCTCTTGGAGAATACCCACCCATCTTTTAAGGCTCTGGATCTAGATAGTGTGCCCTGGTCCTGATAGAGATTGGAATAAGTATCCCCACATTCAGCACCATCTTCTTTCATAATTCTATTTACACGTTAGAATCACCTGGAGGTTTTTTTGTTTGTTTGTTTTGTTTTTTTCACTTATCTGTCTGCCTCACTGACTGAGAAATTCCGAAGACCAAGACCTTTGTCATTAATTTTAGTATTAACAATTTCTGCCCTGTGCCTGGTACACAGCAAATACTCAATACATATTGATGAAAAGTCTCAGTTAATGGGGGTACAGATGGATGGATGAGTGGATGGATGGATGGATGGATGATAGAAAAGTTACAATCTATTTCCTAGCCAGTTACTACTTGCTTCTTGTAGTAAAGTGGCATGGTCTTGCAATGTGCTGAGATGAAATTAAGGTGTGTCCATACCCTCCGTTCCCCTCTACTCATCCTGGAGCTGTTAGACTTAATTAAAAGGCATGAAAAATTTGAGACCCCAAAATAAAAATCAAAGCAGCAATCTCCTCAATAGTAAAAACGTTGTTTCTATTGATTGTACTCTTGTAAGAAGCAACAAAAACCATTCATGATCTAAAATTCAAAGTATGGGGCTTCCCTGGTGGCGCAGTGGTTGGGGGTCCGCCTGCCGACGCAGGGGACGGGGGTTCGTGCCCCGGTCCGGGAGGATCCCGCGTGCCGCGGAGCGGCTGGGCCCGTGGGCCATGGCCGCTGAGCCCGCGCGTCCGGAGCCTGTGCTCCGCAGCGGGAGAGGCCACAACAGTGAGAGGCCCGCGTACCGCAAAAAAAAAAAAAAATCAAAGTATGTTGTATACATTTTTAAATGCTTTTTCAATGCTGTTTTTATTTCCTATCTCTGCTCATTTGTACTTACGTGATGAAGATATAAATTTGTTATCATTGAGCATCTTCCTTGAAAAAGAACGCCTGGCATCTCTACAGCCCTTTCTCTTTGACAGAAGGACTTACTCTATGGGGAAATATATCAATGTAGAAGCCACCTTCACTTTTAGAAGAAATCAAAATATTCCTTTGTCATCCAAAGAACGATTTCATTACAGTTAGTATTTCAGTAGCTAAACCAATGAGAATCTTTATTTTAGAAATACGAGTCAAACAATGCTAAGGCTGGAAGTTACATAAACGTTTAGTCCAGTGCTTAAGGCTTAATTCACTTTCCATCCCTTCCAAACTATTTGACATCTCTAAGCCTTAGTGTCCTCCTCTAAGGAACTGGAAATAAGAAAAAATAACTGATTCATAGGATGATTTTGAAACTGAATGAGACAGTATGTATGAATATAGAGTATGTTTTGGTCATTCCTGGCACAGAGCAAGCATTTACTAAATTCTAATAGTTATAAAGGGGGGGGGGAATTATACCTTCATGATACAGGCAAGGAACTCTGAGGTCATGAGATATGACGTGAATTACTCAAGTTTACAATGGAATTTATCTTTAGTTTCCCATAATTATCTCTAGCATAGATGGTACTTATTTATGAGCCTACAGATTTTTTTTCTTTATATATATATATATATATATATATATTTAATTGGAGTATAATTGCTTTACAATGGTGTGTTAGTTTCTGCTTTATAACAAAGTGAATCAGTTATACATATACATATGTTCCCATATCTCTTCCCTCTTGCGTCTCCCTCCCTCCCACCCTCCCTATCCCACCCCTCCAGGCAGTCACAAAGCACGGAGCTGATCTCCCTGTGCTATGCGGCTGCTTCCCACTAGCTACTGAAGCAAAACAACAACAAAAAACAATGGTAGTGATACTAAAGCTGAGGACTGGGTGAGTTGGAAACCAATTTTAGGCCTTATCAGAACCAGTTTGGCTTCAAAGCCCTATCAAACGTAACAAAAATATTATACAGAAAAAGTGGTATTAGAAACTACTTTCCAAACCCTCAATCAGTGCACAGTTTATAACAGTTCTTCTATACAGTTAGAGAAGGAAAGAAAAAAAGAAAGGCAAATATGAAATTTCAGAGGACAGGTTTGTAAATCCCCAAACTTAAATGGGGATATTGTCAGGTTCTGATGCCCTTTCTTCCTCTGACCTCAGCTCAGCCAGTAATACCCTCTCTGGCTTCTTCACAAGTACTTATTACAAGAATCTATACTTTTTCAGTCCAGAGTCCTCCCAGGTCAGCAAAATTGGAGCCTTAATGGTTTTCTTATAAGCTTTCCCACACTCTTTGCCTTGGCTCAAACCTCAATATAGTATCATTTATCATAAGTTAACTATTTGACCTTCAAGTTTAAACCAGGACCTGGCAATGCAGCCAGCTACAATGGTGAGGAGAGTTGAGAACCTAGTTTTTCTTTTAAAAAGGCTCATTTCCAGTGGTGCTTAAGTTTCTTTCTAAGCAGAGACAGAAATTGGTTTTAATTTTATTGACACTAGATATCTTCTCCAGAACAATAAATAGATTGGCTAAATTCCTGTAGCTGCGTTGTATCCACTTAACATTTTTAAAAAGAGGCTTACCCATTTTCCAGATGCCTGATCAGGATATAAGGATCTGATCCCAGAATTAACACAACCTTTATAATGGGCTCTTCCTCAGAAGAGGAAATAAGGAATGAATGAGGTAACCTGAAAGTCCTGGAGAAGATCTACATCCACCTCCCCATCAAAGGGAGTGGGAGGGTGGCAAGAATGGAGCCTAGTTGAGGATGGAGCCAGCACTGGTGATACCCTAGGCGCCAGGAAGGAACAGAACAACTTTTTACTAAACAACATGTACTGCTCTGGCAGAGCAACCAAATCCCAGGGCTGGAGATTCTGATGTTTGGGTATATATATGTTTAAAATAGCAATAATGTTTCAAATAACAGAAACTTCAAAAGCCTCGTGATCTTGTTCTGGCAGCTCAAAGTAGAGATCTTTACTAAATATCCCTTCCCACTGACTGCCTCATTCCCTCCCGTGAGCGTCCTGATTGGCTGAGAAGGGCTCTGCAAGAGCAGAAAGAGTCATAGTAATTGCTTCCTCAAAGGTTATTGTGGAAATCCAATCAGATGCTGAGTATCAGAGTACCTGGCCCAGGGTAACTATGTAACTCTTCCCTTCCTTGCAAAGAGATCATTGTACATCTTCTGCTGTTTTAACATAAGATAAAGTCCAAAAGTTATATTTCAGGAGGTTCCTAAGGATAAAATTAATACATAGCAAACTCCAAAAACAATGTTGCATTTTAGACATTTTTAACTCCACCTCTACCTGCTTTCAAAGAAATAGCTTTTATGAATCCACCTTCAATGGTACTGAATATGCATAACCTAGACGTCAGTGAGTATCTTAATTTTTTTCCTTCCCATAATATTGCCAAATTTACCAGGACATTCACATACCCACACAAAAATTAAGCTAAAAAATAGAAGTCACAATTAAACTAAATGAAGATAAAAGGAAGCATCATGTTAATGAAAACCTAATTTACATACTGTTCTGTATGGCATTCAGATTAATAGGAGAACAATGGATATAATAGGAAAATTATACAAGGATTGAATTTCACATGGATCATTTGATATTCTTCTACCTGTGCTGTGAGCAAGTCATGTTGCATTAGATCAAATCCTGATTTTATTCTGTTGCCGAATATCCAATTGTCGCATCTTCACCTTTTGCCTCTTCATTACAGGGATGTAATCACAGGATGAACCCCTGAGAGCTTGTGTTCAACTGCCCGTGTGTGCCTATTTCACAATCTGCCATTGTTACAAGACACTCTGGTTAATAAGCAGATAATGAGATATGCAAATTGCATGTACCTGATGAGGAAGGAAAAGTGTGCCTTCCCACCTTTGCATAAATACTAGCTGACTTCTTTGTGACCATGGAAGCATCCCCATCGAGGTGATTTATGGAGTGTTCTATCCCTTTCCTTTCAGGAAATATAGGTAATGAAATTGTTTTCTTGCAATTTACAGAACTTAGAGTATGGGCAACACAGGAAGGTCTGAGGACAGGGAAACTTTTTCAAATGGGTTCATTAAACCATAAAATAAAATGAGCCCCACATTGCAAAATGTGTCAATCAGCCCCAGAAGAGGTATAAAATATGATACCAAAGTCTGAACAACCTCAGGGATGCTCACAAGAGGTCAAATTGATACAGAAACTTACCAGACGCAGAACTATGGTGATTCGGCCCTGGTACCAAAGAGAGTAAGAAGTGATTTAGTCAATTTTAAACATCAGGAGTTACTTGAGGTTCTGCATTAGCCCTCTCTGGGACAATGTTCCACTGGACATAGCATCACAATCAACCAGTCCATCAACTCGCTGCTCTGAAACAGAAGAAAGAGCAAAGGGTTTGTAGAGAAAAGGTGTGGCTTTGATGGGCGACCTATGACATGTCTCTGGCTTCAGTTTTCTCATCTATAAATGTAAATAACTGTACAGGCTTTTCATAGGATCACTTAAGTTTCCTTTTATTTGGGGGGAGGGTGCACAGAGAGGCTTGTGGGGATCTTATTTCCCCGACCAGGGATTGAACCTGGACCTTCAGCAGCGAAAGTGCAGAGTCCTAGCCACTGGACCACCAAGGAATTCCCTGTAAGTTTCTTTTTTTAATTGAAGTATAGTTGATTTACAATGTTGTGTTACTTATTGCTGTACAACAAAGTGACTCAGTTATACATATATATATATTATTTTTCATATTCTTTTCCATTATGGTTTATCACAGGAGATTGAACATTGTTCCTGTTGAATATTGCTCCTGTTGAATATCTATTCAAACAGATTGAATATGTTTCTGTTTCATAGGTAGGTTCATTGGTGTCGTATTTTAGATTCCACATATAAGTGATATCATATGGTATTTGTCTTTCTCTTTCTGACTTACTTCACTTAGTATGATAATCTCTAGTTGTATCCATGTTACTGCAAATGACATTATTTCATTCCATTGTATATATGTACCATTGTGTGTGTATATATATATACATATATATATATATAAGAGATGGTACATATATACAATGTAATACTACTCAGACATTGTAAGTTTCAAAAGTTGGGATAATCATGGGAACTGTTCCGGGTAGCTTCCCTCTGCTGGTACTAAATCCCCCTGCCCCCTTCTCCAGCCCCATCTCTGCCCTGGGAGACCCACCTGGATGAATTTTCCTGGCCCTTACACCCTCTGGCTTTATGTTGGTTTTGTCAATGGTGAGCAGAAGCAGGAGAACAGAAGGAAGAAGGAGAGTGGGTTTGGGGGTGTATTCCTTTGGCTCTTTCCTGGCAAGGTTACCCCAGGCTAGTCATGTCCTTTGAACTGAGGTGGTGCCTACCCTCTGTTTGTGAATTACAATAACTGTCCCTCCCCTCACTCCTTTATGCATATGTGTCCCCCAGCTTTGTTACTAGCTCAAGGTCCTGCTTTATCCTTTGTGGTTGTGCTGTATCCAGCTCACACCATCTTAAGAGATCTTTTATTAAACATTACTCAATCTAAAAAAAAAAAAATGTTTCTGAAGAACTCAGGGGCAGGACAGGAATAAAGACACAGACGGAGAGCATGGACTTGAGGATACGGGGAGTGGGAAGGGTAAGATGGGATGAAGTGAGAGAGTGGCATGGACATATATACACTACCAAATGTAAAATAGATAGCTAGTGGGAAGCAGCTGCATAGCACAGGGAGATCAGCTCGGTGCTTTGTGACCACCTAGAGGGGTGGGAGGGAGACGCAAGAGGGAGGGGATATGGGGATATATGTATATGTATAGCTGATTCACTTTGATATAAAGCAGAAACTAAAACACCATTGTAAAGCAGTTATACTCCAATAAAGATGTTAAAAAAAATTACTCAAGATTATCCTAATTTGAATGTCCTGTCTGTGTCCTGCTGGGTGCCTCAGTACTGCACACTCTAAAAATATTTTATGGGCTAAGACATATAACAGTTCTAACTTAAAATAATAAAAAGAATTCCAAAGCCAACAGTCAAATTCTCTATTTTTCAATTCCTAATTTCTAATTCCTTTATTACAATTCAATCAAGTAGCCATGAAAATGATAAAATCCTGCAGGTCCACAGCAATTTGTATGTAGGAAAATAATATCAGATGAATCATTTCCACTTTCATCTGGGTTTCTCCTTAGCAGTCTAGATGCTAAAACCTGTATTACTAAGCAAACAAGGCACACACATCTGTTTATAGTTTATCTGTTATCAAATATTGTCATGAAATATCCCTGTAAGGATGAGGCTGGGATCCTCTATCTTTGTGCAGATTTTTGGAGGAAGACACCCCAAATTCTAGTGTCTGTGATTGCCATGCCCTCCACAGCTAGAACAGACCCTTGAGTCCACAGCTGCCACAGCAACAACTGAGTCAAAGGCTCTGTTTAGACAGTGGATCTTCCCAGCCCTGGAAAGCCAGGGTGAAACTCTGTGTCTGAATCCATTTTCCCAGGGTCTACACTGGCATAGTTAGTGGGCCTCAGGAGGGACCTTGCTCCTCCTATATCTGACTCTGGCTCTAGGAGTAGACAGTTAACCTCTTGCCTGATTCAAGTCATCAAACACAGAAAAGTCTCCCAATTGACTTGAAAGTTCGGAGGCCATGGGAGATGGAAATAAAAATAATGAAACCCAGTCATTATACCTCCACCATAGATAAGACAGGGCACTTTTTTAGTAGTTGTTGTTAATGGGCTAATTTGGAACTTGACTTTCATATACAAAAAATTTGAGAATGGAAACAACATCATTAATTAAAGACAAAACATTTTAAGTGAGGCCATGGAGGTGTCTTGCATTTGGAGTAAAGAGTCCTGAGTTTGAAGCCCCAACTCTCCCTCCTATCATTTGTCACTTTAGGCCACCTGTGCGTCTTTTGAACCGTGTGATTTTTCAAGAGCAATTTAAAGATACCAACACCTTTCCCAACAGAATCTCCTAATGGGGGAGTTGTAATTGTCAGCAAGGTGATAAAATAGGGTAACACCTTGCAAAATTAGACTCTATGCAATTGTGTCACGTTGTTATTAATAAAAACATGAAAACAGGCATGTACAAATACATCGAGACTGGAAGAGTCCCAGGAGCTCACAGTTAAATGTTCCTGGAAGGCAGAGCCCTTAAATGTTTCCAGAATTAAACACTTAGGACGGATTAAAGAGAAGAGCATCAAAGGTAACCTCTTTTTTTGATGATGGGAAGGCAGGTGGAGATCACAGGAACGAAGAATGCCGTTGAAAATTTTAGACAACACAGAGACAATTGAACAGATTCAAAACTTTCCTAAGGTGACCTTTCTTATACAGTAAGTCCCCTACATACAAACCTTCAAGTTGCGAACTTTCTAAGATGCAAACGTGTGTTCTCATGTCCAATCATGTAAGTTAGTTCATGTGTCTGGTGTACATTGTCATGTGTGTGTACCTTCTACAAGTGGTTGTGTTTTTGTACTTTACTGTATAGTACTGTGTAGAGTACAGTAGTACAGTATCTTTATTTCAAGCCCAGGATGTCCACAAGCAAGCATAAAATCAGCAGTATATAACTGATTATGTTAGTTGGGTACCTAGGCTAACTTTATTGGACTTACGAAAAAATTGGAATTACGAACATGCTCTCCGAACGGACCTCGTTCGAATGTATGGGGACTTTCTGTACCTAGGATAACTAAGCTTCCCAATTTTCCCAGGCCTGCAGGTTTTTATGGGAGTTGGGACTTTCTGGGCTGAAACCAGGAAGGTCTTAGGCAACCAAGAAGACATGGTTACCCTACCTATACTTACCCAGCTCCAGCGGCCAGATCACTGTACCTTTGCTTCTCAGGGTGTGGTGTTATTTCACCACTGAAATCCACTTTATCTTCTCTCCTTTTAAAACTGCATTTCACCCTTTCACTTGTCTAATCCTTCTACTAAGCACACAGAAGAAAAAGAGGCACCCAGGGACCCCTGTCCCTTGGAAGAGTAGTCTACTGGGACTCGTAGGAATATTATTTTTATGTCTTGTTATTTTCTTAATATCCTCTCCAGTTACCTCCAAAGAGAGCAGCAGAACAAGCCGGCCCACCCCCAAACAGGAATTTTACCATTTCATTCTGCATGCTCCCAATAGAGACAATTTTTTGGAGAAAATACTGTGTTTTCTCATGATTCCACAAACATTATGCAAAACATGTTCTCTCTTCATAGCTGCCATGGCTTGGATCTGCTGGGTGACATCATCTGTTTAAACAATTATTTTTGCCTAATGGAGAGTTTGGGTGCATGAAAATACTGCAGATAATCATTTGACTCTTGAAGACTGGTGGCCGTGGTTCTCTCGTTAGCCAGCTGAGGATACCAGCCTCCTCTCTGCAGAGCTAATAGTCCATCAGCAGCAGCAGAAAGGAGACAGCAGAGCCAAATTGTAGCAATTATCCTCTAATTTTACTAAAATTTAATTTAACTCCATTCACTTTCACCAGCTTCTTGGCACATACGCTGAGCCCAGGGGGCTGGGCATGGATGTAAGACAGGAACAAGTCACAGCTCTTAATCCCTTGGAAGACAAGAGTCTGATGGGGAGGCCAACACACCATTAACCAGGAAGGCAGGTGATAGCACTGCGCCACTAAAGTGGAGTTCCAGAGCTGGCAACTGAGCATCACCTGGAAGCTTGTGAGACATGTAGAATCTCCAGCTCATGCCAGACCTGGTGAATCAGATTCTGTATTTTTACAAGCTCCCCAGTGAGCTTGTTATGTACTTGGAAGCCTGAGAAGCACAAGAATTGTAAAGCATCTCTTTACATTTCATACAAGAAATGTAAAAGAAAAATGCTTATACCCAGAGATGCCAGCAGTTGGGAGCCTCCCTGAAAAAGGAATGAGGGCGGAAACCCCAAAGCATTGACATGACTCCAGGGGAACACCAGGTGAGTACAGAGAGCAGCAAACTGGAGCATAGGATTGAGATCCAGATGAGTTGAGGTCAGGATCATTAAAGGGCTTGGATGTCAAGCTGGGAATCTGGACTTAGTCTAAAGAAATGAAAAGTCAATGATGGTTTTGAGGAAGAAAAACTTTGATCAGGACTGTGCTTTAGAAACACATCACCGGTTGCTGTGTGAAGGAGGGAAGTGAGGGGGGAAATGAGAATCAATAAGATAAGTGTTTTGAAACAGCATCAGATATTAGCCACCGCCTCCATTCCCAGGGAATCTGTCAATAGTACAGTTTCTCGGCCCCACTGCACCTACCCTCCAAATGATGCCGCTGCCCACTGATGTCTGAGAACAACTACCGATAGAATGGTTCATGATGAGGCCAGCATATTGGGAGGCCAGCTCCTTTGGGAAAAAAAAAATTGTAATTTCTTTCCCCTGAGGCAATTCTGATTTGGGGGAATGTACTGGGTTAAATGGCAGTTCCCCAAAAGATACGTCCATGTGCTAACACCCAGAACCTGTGCATGTGATCTTACTTTGGATAAAGGGTTTTTGCAGATGTAATTATCCTGGGTTAAGTGAGTGAACTGTGAATCTAATGACAAGTGTCCTTATAAAAGACAGAAGGCCCAGATGAGGGGAGGAAAGCGGTCATGTGAAGACAGAGGCAGAGACTGGAGTGAGGCAGCCTCAAGCCAAGGAATGCCTAGAACCACCAGAAATGGGAAGAGGCTGGGGAGCATTCACCCCTAGAGCCTTCAGAGGGAGCATAGCCCTGCCAATGCCTTGATTTTGAACTTCTGGCCTCCAGAACTAGGAGAGAATGAATTTCTGTTTTAAGCCACCCAATTTGTGGTAACATTACAATCATTTTAATAAACTAATGCAAGGAGTGATTGGGACCTTTGGATTTACATATGCAAATGAAGGAACACTTAAAAAGTCATGTAGAAACATAAAATCAAAACTATTATGGTGACCAACAGTGGTGAACCACAATTCAAATGATAACAATGGTGTCCGTACTTGAGCATAACATCCCTGTATCCCTATTAGTTGGCCATCTCTGTCCTGAATTGTTTCCCCATGATTATGATTGCACAGGTCCTCCCCTAACACAAAACTAATAACACATACCTTTCTTTCATCTAAGTCAGTGTTTCCCAAGTGATAGGCAGAGTAATGTGCCCCACCCCAAATATGTCCAATCCCAGAACTTGTGAATGTTATGTTGCATGGTCAAGGGATGTTGCCAATGTGTTTAATTAAAGATTTTGGGGTGGCAAGATTATCCTGGATTGTCCAAGTGGGGCCAATATAATCACAGGGACCTTATAAAGGAAAAGAGAGAGAGGAGATGTGATTACAGAAGCAGAGAGATGATGCGGGGCCATGAGTCAAGGAATGTGGCAGACTTTAGAAGTTGGAAAAGGCAAGCAATTCCAAGGATTCTTCCCTAGGACCTCCAGAGGGACTGATGCTCTGCTGACCCATTTTAGACTTCTGAATTCCAGGACTGTAAGATAATAAATATGTGTTGTTTAAAGTGACTAGTTTGTGATAATTTGTCACAGCAACAATAGAAAATGAATACACCAATCTTCTTTTCTCATCATGGTTTCAGTAAGGAACCTTTTTAGACTTTTCATTTTCCTAACCAGTCCCCTTCCAGCATGAAATAGTAATATCACATATATATTGTATATGTAGTGTGGTTCTTAGGAGAGCCACAGACTATTGTAATATCTAGGTATTTTTCACCCCCTAAGAACTAATTTCATTGTCTTGGGGCAATAGCATCCCTGTTAAGATGCATGATCCAATTTATATCCATCCTTCCCGGCACAAACTCAAGTGTTATCTCCTCCATAAAGATTCCCCAAATAATCCAAACCATTTTGGATTATAGGAGAATTTTCATGATCATTTCTCCTGTTGCCCAATTTTAATCCACTGCGTGCCTTTAACTACTCATATAGTTTATTCTTGAACATCTTTATCAGTCAACCCCTTCACAAAGATGAAATGTCCAATGGCTAAACTCTGTTGAAAAAATGTTTTCACAGGTTGAGCTGAAACCCGTTTTCTTGCAGCTTTCATCTGTTGGTCTTATCCTTCTAGAAAGGGTATAAATATCCCTATCCTTTTAGAAGGATATAAAATGCAGTTGATTCCTTTTCTACCCAACAGCCCTTATTTGACGATGCCCGTTTCCTCTCCAGGCATCTTTCTCTTTTCAGGATGAACATCATAAGTTCCTTAAACAAATCCTTATATGATGTAGCTGCAAATTCTTTTATTACTCTGATTATACCACAAATGTACTTTTTACTGAGGACCCTCTTCAAGCTTGCTGTTCTGAACCTGATATTCTTAGAACTGAACTGAGCTGTCTTGGCTATAGTTTGACCAGAATAGAGAAGAGCAGGATCTTACCTTCGTTTTTCTGCATAATATATTCCTATAGATGCAGCTTTTGGTAACAATATTTTGTCAGCCACATTACACTGTCGATTCATATTACGCTTACAGTTAGGTCAATGTTCAACATTTGCTGATGCTAATCCTGTTGGGTTTTGGAAAAATTTCAGCACCTCATGTTTATTGCTATTAACTTCTATTACATTCATCTCTCTAACCTTTCGATGTTTATTTAGAGACAGATTCTGGTAACATCATAAGCATTGTCTGCTCCCAACTTTTGAACATCTGCAACTATGAATATGTCTTTACATTTTTCCATGTTATTAATACCATAAATATTAAACTATCAGGGTAGGTCTAAGGCCAAACCCCTGAAGTACACTGCTAGAGAACTCTCTTGAGGTAGACATTTATCATTAACTGACTTAACTGGGTTCAGTCAACAGCCATCTAATAATACAACTCTTTAATCTTTTATTTATGTCTGTATTTAGTTCATAAGGCTCTAGGAAGATATTGTGCCTTGCTGATATCTCCTGGGGCTACCTCTTTTTCTTAATCTTTGGCATAGTAAAATCCAAAACAAAAAACAGGAGACTGGTCTAATATGATTTGTTTTCAGCGTACTCAGTCTGTCTCCTTGTCATCATCACTTCCTTCTCTCAGTGCTCACAACCAGGAGTCGGTATTTCATTTCAGAATCTCACTCAGTGACTAGGCAGAAGGATGCTATAGACAAGAAGCAGGCTGGGAGACAGCTCCCTGGGCCATTCCACTCTTTACCTTCTGTTGCTCTGGGTGAAGATCAGTAGAGCAGATACTCCAGCCAAAGGCCACAGAAGCCATCAAGACAGCTCTGGAGTCAGAATGAATGGGAACAAATGAGGAGTGAAGGCAGCCTGGCCAGCCTGTGAGATGTCCCTCCATATTTTCAGCCACAGAGTTAAAGAATCACAGACTTTTAAGAGCATTACCTGAGAGAGAGATATCAGGAGTTTCCCTGGGAGGCAAGAATGCCACTGAAAAGAGATAGATTGGATGAGAGATAGAGGGGTTTGGATTCCAAAGAACAGAGAGAAAGACTCAAAGTCTTCACTCACAACTTCTAAATCTCCAACCTCTAAATTTCCAAGCATTCATGCTTTCCATCCTTCTCAATGTCATCATTTACAGTTAGGAAATTTCCAGAAAATAAAAATGACTTCAGCGATAAATGATAAGACATTTAAAGAACTAAGAGCTACAAGAAAGAACAAGAGCAGAAGCAGGGCTAATGGAAGAGAAAAAGTAGTGATTCAAAATTAGCTTAATATGCTCTTGCAAACAAATCAACGGACAAAGGATTAATCTCCAAAATATATAAACAGCTCATGCAGCTCAATATTAAAAAACAAACAACCCAATCCAAAAATGGGCAGAAGACCTAAATAGACATTTCTCCAAAGAAGACATACAGATGGCCAAGAGACACATGAAAAGCTGCTCAACATCACTAATTATTAGAGAAATGAAAATCAAAACTACAATGAGGTATCACCTCACACCAGTTAGAATGGACATCATCAGAAAATCTACAAACAACAAATGCTGGAGAGGGTGTGGAGAAAAGGGAACCCTCTTGCACTGTTGGTGGGAATGTAAATTGATGCAGCCACTATGGAGAACAGCATGGAAGTTCCTTAAAAAACTAAAAATAAAATTACCATATGATCCAGAAATCCCACTATTGGGCATATACCCAGAGAAAACCACAATTCAAAAAGACACATGCACCCCAATGTTCATTGCAGCACTATTTACAATAGCTAGGTCATGGAAGCAACCTAAATGCCCATTGACAGATGAATGGATAAAGAAGATGTGGTACATACATACAACGGAATATTACTCAGCCATAAAAAGGAATGAAATTAGGTCATTTGTTGAGATGTGGATGGATCTAGAGACTGTCATACAGAGTGAAGTAAGTCAGAAAGAGAAAAACAAATATCGTATATTAACACATATATGTGGAACCTAGAAAAATGGTACAGATGAACCAGTTTGCAGGGCAGAAATTGAGACACAGATGTAGAGAACAAACGTATGAACATCAAGGGGGGAAAGCAGCAGGGGTGGTGGTGGTATGAATTGCGTGATTGGGATTGACATGTATACACTGATGTGTATAACATTGATGACTAATAAGAACCTGCTGTATAAAAAAATAAATAAAATAAAATTCAAAAAAATATGCTCAAGGTATTAAAGGAGTATTCTTAGAAATATGAAGCAAGAATAAGCATTATGAGGAACCAACCAGATATATTCACTATTAAAATTATAGTTGCTAAAATGAAAAGTTCAGAAGATGGTTTGAGTAACAGAATGGATTCAACCAAAACCTAGAGAGCTAGGGGATTTTCAGGAACCTCCCCAAAAGACATTAGAATGGAGTTAAGGGAGGTCAGAATAAAAGAGAAGTGAATGATAAAAGTAGAAATTTTAACATCCAACTAATTGGAATTTCAAAGTGAGAAGAAAAGGTAAAAAGAGGGTAGGATACATGTGAAGAACTTATGATTGAGAAAGTCCTAGACCTAAGAAAGATTTAAGAACTTGGATTGAAAGGGCAAAAAGGGGGTCAATCAGGATCAATAAGAAAACATACCTTTCCGGAAGCCACCATCAGAGTTACCTTGTATCCTATTGTCTGGAACTGGCCCACGTGACATAGGGAGATGAATCCCTGATTAACTTAGATCAATCATATTTCATCTATGAAGTTGTGTGTATTTTTAATGGTTCTTTTTTTCCAGAACATTAAAGTAGTTGAAAATTGAGAAGTCAGGGTATTAAAACTCACATTATTTTATGTTTAAATATTTACTTATACCCAAAACAGGACTGATTGTAATTTTACTTTCCTGACTTCAGTAGAAGCAAACTCCCCAATAATATTTTCAACTGAAAAAATAAGCCAAGAAGTCAATTTTGGAAATTTGTGATGGGCTCTGAGATGATTCAAGGTGCCCTAAGGAGAAAGGACTGCCTGGACAGTTGGTTCTAATCTGCATCTGATGTGGGACCTGTTTGAAATGGCACATACCTCCTCCTGGTGCTTTAGGGGCCCCGTCAACTAATACTGATGACTCCTCAGTTGATCCTTAAGTGATTTTTCAGACTTTAAAACTTCATTTCAGGTGTGCCCATGAACACCACAGTCCCTGCTAAGCCACAAATCAGCGTTTGCTTGCAAATCCCTTCTCTTTATTTGTTTGATTGGGAATGCTATTCAGACTGCTCAAGCTGCAGACACAACTACTTTTCTGAAACATGCTTTGTGGATCCGTTAAGTCATCTAGTTAGAAAATCACATTAGTTTGGGCTATCGATTCTGTATAGGTTCTTCTCATCTGGCTGTAGTGAAGCTGTCTTTATGGCAATCTTCTTGGCATCCGCCAAAGGCTGTCTTTCCGAACAAGGGTGACATCACAATTAAAAGTAAAAATCTAGGTGCTGGCCAAGTGTTTTGGAGAACAATTCAAAAGAAATACTAAAAACATATTCTTTTCAATTATTTTTAAGATAAGAATGGAAATGTCTCTTTCTCCTGTTCTCCCTGATTCATTCCATTTCTACCCCTTTAAATTCTGGTGGGTTGTTTGTAATAACAAGATTGTCTACTTATTGGAGCAGCTAGGTCCTATGGTAGTGGATCTCAAACTTTAGAGGCCATCAGAATTATCAGGAAGGTTGTTGAAACACAGATGTCTGGGCTCCAGCCCCAGATCTTTTGATTCAGTAGGTCTGGGATGTGGTGGAGTATTTGCTTGTCTAACAGGTTCCCAGGGCCTGTTGATGCTTCAGGTCCGGGAGGCACATTTTCAGAAGCATTGTACTAGAGTACTGTGTATAAATAGAGATATCTTGCTAAACAGTAAGATTTAGCTTAGAAGTGATGAGTATGTCTATTTTGTAGCACAGTTAAGTGGACACTTGTATTGAAGTAAACTAAAAATGCACACACAGACCATATACTGGTCTGGTTGTTTGGAGGAACTTGCTGAAACACAGATTCTAATCTAGTAGATGTGAGGGAAAACCCTGGGTTTTTCATTTCTCACTTGTGATGCTCCATAGCCCACATTTTAAGTAGTAAGAGGGTAAGATAAACCTTATTTGATACAGCTTTTCATTAAGTCCCTTACTATTGATTCAAAATAGAAAGCTTTTTTTCCTGTGAACAACTGATGCAAAATACTTTAAATTCAGAAACAGGGTTTTTGTCACTATTATTGTGTTTATTAGAAAATAAATTTTTATTTCATAGCTTCTGAATTAAACAACTTCCTTTGGATTTCACTTCCCTTCAGTGAGGGAGATGCCAGGAAACATACAGAATGTGGGATAGTATGAGATGTGGTCTCATTCATAGCTTTTTGGCCTCAGGGACTCCTATATCTCTATTTTAACCTTGTCCAAGAAGGACAGCTTCGATTGGGCAGGATTGCCACTTTGCAGCACAAAGCAACTTTAATGGAAAGAATTGACCTCAAGTAATAGAAGAGGCATCTTCTTCTGGTTCACCGCCTGTGGTCAATGAAATGCAATTAGGTTCAGCTGCCAGGGCAACCTCCTTGCAGCATAACCAGCAAGGATTTTATAGCTTCCTCTGTCTAGCACAGTCCCAAATATACATACATTGGAGCTAAGATAACCAGCCCTTCCGGTTTACCCAGGGCTGTCTACCTTGTGACAGTGAAAGTTTTGCATCCTAGGAAAAACCTCAGTCCCAAGAACACAGGGACAGTTGGTCACCCTACATGGGGCAAGGCAATGATCTTTACTCCACTGATATTCTTTCTGCTCAATTCCCACCAGTGTGGCAAAATGGAATTCTGCTTACACCTCCACATCCTCACCTGTGATGGGGTATTCTTTTTTTAAATAATTTTATCATTTTCTTTTTACATTTTTATTTATTGCACTAATTTACATGCAAGAAAGTACAAATACGTGTACAACTCAATGACTTTTCACAAAGCATATTCTTAATATGCTTAATTTAGATTAAGAAACAGAATGTTACCAGCACCAGTCTCCTCATGCTCCCATCCAATCACTGTTCTCCCCCAAGAGTAACAACTATCTGACTACTTTTTAATAGCTTAGAGAATTATTACAAGACAAGTACCCTTGTAACCACAAGGGTGCTTACCATATGTAGTTTAATTTTTTCTTAATTTCTCAAAAGTTTTCTTGAATTATATATTTTGGTATTTGTTCTTTTACCTTGGTTTGGTTTTCTTCTTCAGAAACTTTTGTCTCTAGGGACTTCCCTTGGCAGTCCAGGGGTTAAGACTTCACCTTCCAATGCAGAAGGTGCAGGTGCGATCCATGGTCAGGGAGCTAAGATCCCACATAACTCATGGCCAAAAAACCAAACCATAAAACAGAAGCATTATTGTAACAAATTCAATAAAGACTTTAAAAATGGTCCACATCAAAATAATCTTTAAAAAATATACTTTAAAAAAAGAATTTCTCTCTCTAATTTGGAACTTCTTTGCCTTCTACAGGTGTTATTTTCTCTCAATTCCTTCTATCTTACATTTCTTTTGTTTTTAAAATTTTCCTCATTCACCTCCTACTTCTCTTAAGGGATGATTTGTTATATCTATTTTTCTTGTACTTCTAGCTTAGCTTTTAGCTCCAAATGACTTTTATTTATTTTTAACATCTTTATTGGACTATAATTGCTTTACAATGGTGTGTTAGTTTCTGCTTTATAACAAAGTGAACCAGCTATACATATACATATATCCACATAACTCTTCTCTCTTGAGTCACCCTCCCTCCCACACTCCCTATCCCACCCTTCTACGTGGTCACAAAGCACCGAGCTAATCTCCCTGTGCTATGTGGCTGCTTTCCACTACCTTCCCACTATCGGTTTTACACTTGGTAGTGTATATATGTCCATGCCACTCTCTCACTTTGTCCCAGCTTCCCCTTCCCTTTCCCCATGTCCTCAAGTTCATTCTCTAGGAGGTCTGCATCTTTATTCCTGTCCTGCCCCTAGCTTCTTCGTGACCTTTATTGTTTATATATATTCCATATATATGTGTTAAAATACGGTATTTATTTTTCTCTTTCTGACTTACTTCACTCTGTATGACAGACACAAGGTCCATCCACCTCACTACCAATAACTCAATTTCGTTTCTTTTTATGGCTGAGTAATATTCCATTGTATATATGTGCCACATCTTCTTTATCCATTCATTTGTTGATGGACACCTAGGTTGCTTCCATGTCCGGGCTATTGTAAATAGAGCTGCAATGAACATTGTGCTACATGACTCTTTATGAATTATGGTTTTCTCAGGATATATGCCCAGTAGTGGGATTGCTGGGTCGTATGGTAGTTCTATTTTTAGTTTTTTAAGGAACCTCCATACTGTTCTCCATAGTGGCTGTATCAATTTACATTCCCACCAACAGTACAAGAGGGTTCCCTTTTCTCCACACCCTCTCCTGCATTTATTGTTTGTGGATTTTCTGATGATGGTCATCCTGACCAGTGTGAGATGATATCTCATTGTAGTTTTGATTTGCATTTCTCTAATGATTCATGATGTTGAGCATTCTTTCATGTGTTTGTTGACAATCTGTATATCTTCTATGGAGAAATGTCTATTTAGGTCTTCTGCCCATTTTTGGATTGGATTGTTTGTTTTTTGGTATTGAGCTGCATGAGCTGCTTGTAAATTTTGCAGATTGATCCTTTGTCAGTTGTTTCATTTGCAAATATTTTCTCCCATTCTGAGGGTTGTCTTTGGTCTCGTTTTTTGGTTTCCTTTGTTGTGCAAAAGCTTTTAAGTTTCATGAGGTCTCATTCGTTTATTTTTGTTTTTATTTCCATTTCTCTAGGAGGTGGGTCAAAAAGGATTTCTGTGATTTATGTCATGGAGTGGTGTTCTGCCTATGTTTTCCTTTAAGGGTTTGATAGTGTCTGGCCTTACATTTAGGTCTTTAATCCATTGAGTTTATTTTTGTGTATGGTGTTAGGGAGTGTTCTAATTTCATTATTTTACGTGTAGCTGTCCAGTTTTCCCAGCACCACTTATTGAAGAGGCTGTCGTTTCTCCATTGTATATTCTTGTCTCCTTTATCAAAAATAAGGTGACCATATGCGTGTGTGTTTATCTCTTGGCTTTCTATCCTGTTCCCTTGATCTATATTTTTGTTTTTGTGCCAGTACCATACTGTCTTGATTACTGTAGTTTCGTAGTATAGTCTGAAGTCAGGGAGCCTGATTCTTCCAGCTCCGTTTATCTTTTTCAAGATTGCTTTGGCTATTAGGGGTCTTTTGTGTTTCCACGAAAATTGTGAATTTTTTTGTTCTACTTCTGTGAAAATGTCCAGTGGTAATTTGATAGGGATTGCATTGAACGTGTATATTGCCTTGGGTAGTATAGTCATTTTCCCAATGTTGATTCTTCCAATCCAAGAACATGGTATATCTCTCCATCTGTTGCTATCATCTTTAATTTCTTTCTCAGTGTCTTATAATTTTCTTCATACTGGTCTTTTTTCCCCTTAGGTAGGTTTATTCCTAAGTATTTTGTTCTTTTTGTTGCAATGGTAAATGGGAGAGTTTCCTTAATTTCGCTTTCAGATTTTTCATCATTAGTATATAGGAATGTGAGATATTTCTGTGCATTTTTTTACCCTGCTACTTTACCAAATTCATTGATTAGCTCTAGTAGCTTTCTGGTAGGATCTTTAGGATTCTCTGTGCATAGTATCATGTCATCTGCAAAGAGTGACAGCTTTACGTCTTCTTTTCTGATTTGGATTCCTTTTATTTCTCTTTCTTCTCTGATTGCTGTGGCTAAAACTTCCAAAACTATGTTGAATAATAATGGTGAATATGGGCAACCTTGTCTTGTTCCTGATCTTAGTGGAAATGCTTTCAGTTTTTCACCATTGAGGACGATGTGGGCTGTAGGTTTCTCATATATGGCCTTTATTATGTTGAGGAAAGTTCCCTCTACACTTACTTTCTGGGGGATTTTTATCATAAATGGGTGTTGAATTTTGTTGAATGCTTTCTCTGCATCTATTGAGATGATTGTTTGGTTTTTCTCCTTCAATTTTTTAATATGGTGTATCACATGGATTCATTTGTGTATATTGAAGAATCCTTGCATTCCTGGGATAAACCCCACTTGATCATGGTGTATGATCCTTTTAATGTGCTGTTGGATTCTGTTTGCCAGAATTTTTTTGTGGGTTTTTGCATCTATGTTCTTCAGTGATACTGGCCTGTAGTTTTCTTTCTTTGTGACATCTTTGTCTGGTTTTTGTATCAGGGTGATGGGGGCCTCGTAGAATGAGTTTGGGAGTGTTCCTCCCTCTGCTATATTGTGGAAGATTTTGAGAATGATAGGTGTTAGCACTTCTCTGTTTGATAGAATTTGCCTGTGAAGCCATCTGGTCCTGGGCTTTTCTTTGTTGGAAGATTTTTAATCACAGTTTCAATTGTGATTGGGTTGTTCATATTTTCTATTTCTTCCTGGTTCAGTCTTGGAAGGTTGTGCTTTCCAAAGGATTTGTCCATTTCTTCCAGGTTGTCCATTTTATTGGCATAGAGTTGCTTGTATTGATCGCTCATGATCCTTTGTATTTCTGCAGTGTCACTTGTTAGTTCTCCTTTTTCATTTCTAATTCTATTGATTTGAGTCTTCTCCCTTATTTCTTGATGTGTCTGGCTAATGGTTTATCAATTTTGTTTATCTCCTCAAAGAACCAGCCTTTAGTTTTATTGATCTTTGGTATTGCTTCCTTCATTTCTTTTTAATTTATTTCTGATCTGATCTTTATGATTTCTTTCCTTCTGCTAACTTTGGGGGTTTTTTGATCTTCTTTCTCTAATTGCTTGAGGTGTAAGTTTAGGTTGTTTATTTGAGATGTTTCTTGTTTCTTAAGGTAGGATTGTATTGGTATAAACTTCCTTCTTACAACTGCTTTTGCTGCATCCCATAGGTTTTGGGTCGTCATGTTTTTATTGTTATTTATTTCTGGGTATTTTTTGATTTCCTCTTTGATTTCTTCAGTGATCTCTTGGTTATTAAGTAGTGTATTGTTTAGCCTCCATGTGTTTGTATTTTGTACAGATTTTTTCCTGTAATTAATATCTAGTCTCATAGCATTGTGGGTGGAAAAGACACTTGATAGAATTTCAATTTTCTTAAATTTACCAAGGCTACATTAATGACCCAAGACATGAAATATCCTGGGGAATGTTCCATGAGCACTTGAGAAAAACGTGTATTCTGTTGTTTTTGGATGGGTTGTCCTATAAATATCAATTAAGTCCACCTTGTTTAATGTATCATTTAAAGCTTGTGTTTCCTTACTTATTTTCACTTTGGATGATCTGTCCATTGGTGAAAATGGGGAGTTAATGTCCCCTACTATGATTGTGTTACTGTCGATTTCCCCTTTTATGGCTGTTAACATTTGCTTTATGTACTGAAGTGCTCCTATGTTGGGTGCATAGATATTTACAATTGTTATATCTTCTTGGATTGATCCCTTGATCATTATGTAGTGCCCTTCTTTGTCTCTTGTAATAGTCTTTTTTTTAAGTCTATTTTGTCTTATATGAAAATTGCTACTCCAGCTTTCTTTTTATTTGCATTTGCTTGGAATATCTTTTTCCATTCTCTCACTTTCAGTGTATGTGTCCCTAGCTCTGAAATGAGTCTCTTGTAGACAGCATATATATGGGTCTTATTTTTGTATCCATTCAGTCAGTCTATGTCTTTTGTTTGGAGCATTTAATCCATTTACATTTAAGGTAATTATTGATATGTATGTTCCTATTACTATTTTCTTAATTGTTTTTGTTATTGTAGGTCTTTTCCTTCTCTTGTGTTTCCTGCCTAGAGAAGTCCCTTTAGCATTTGTTGTAAAGCTGGTTTGGTGGTGCTGAATTCTCTTAGCTTTTGCTTGTCTGTAAAGTTTTAATTTCTCCATCGAATCTGAATGAGATCCTTTCTGGGTAGAGTAATCTTGGTTGTAATTTTCTCTGTTTCCTCACTTTAAATATGTCCTGCCAGTCCCTTCTGGCTTGCAGAGTTTCTGCTGGAATATCAGCTGTTAACCTTATAGAGATTCCCTTGTATGTTATTTGTTTTTCCCTTGGTCCTTTTAATAGTTTTTCTTTGTATTTAATTTTTGATAGTTTTATTAATATGTGTCTTGGCTGTTTCTTCTTGGATTTATCCTGTATGGGACTCTCCGTACTTCTTGGACTTGATTGACTCTTTCCTTTCCCATATTGGGGAAGTTTTCAACTATAATCCCTTCAAATATTTTCTCAGTCCCTTTCTTTTTCTCTTCTTCTTCTGGGACCCCTATCATTCAAATGTTGGTGCATTTAATGTTGTCCCAGAGGTCTCTGAGACTATCCTCATTTCTTTTCAGTCTTTTTTCTTTATTCTGCTGTGCAGTAGTTATTTCCACTATTTTGTCTTCTAGGTCACTTATCCGTTCTTCTGCCTCAATTATTCTGCTATTGATTCCTTCTAGAGAATTTTTTATTTCATTTATTGTGTTGTTTATGATTGTTTGTTTGCTCTTTAGTTCTTCTAGGTCCTTGTTAAATGTTTCTTGTATTTTCTCCATTCTATTTTCAAGATTTTGAATCATGATTACTCTCATTATTCTGAATTCTTTTTCAGGTAGACTACCTATTTCCTCTTCATTTGTTTGGTCTGGTGGGCTTTTACCTTGCTCCTTCATCTGCTGTGTGTTTCCCTGTCATATCATTTTCCTCAACTTACTGTGTTAGATAAGCAAAATGATACTGTGTTTGGGGTCTCCTTTTCATAGGCTGCAGGTTCGTAGTTCCCATTGTTTTCGGTGTCTGCTCCCAGTAGCTAAGTTTGGTTCAGTGGGTTGTGTAGGCTTCCTGGTGGAGGAAACTAGTGCCTGTGTTCTGGTGGATGAGGCTGGATCTTGTCTTTCTGGTGAGCAGGTCCACATCCGGTGGTGTCTTTTGGGGTGTCTGTTACCTTATTATGATTTTAGGCAGCCTCTCTGCTAATGGGTGGGTTTGTGTTCCAGTCTTGCTAGTTGTTTGGCATAGGGTGTCCTGCACTGTAGCTTGCTGGTTGTTGAGTGGAGCTGGATCTTGGCATTGAGATGGAGATCTCTGGGAGATTTTTGCCATTTGATATTATATGGAGCTGGGAGGTTTCTGGTGGACCAATGTCCTGAACTTGGCTCTCACACCTGAGAGGCACAGCCCTGACGCCTGGCCGGAGCAGCAAGACTCCGTCATCCACATGGCTCAGAATAAAAGGGAGAAAGAAAGAAAAAGGTAAAATAAAATAAAGTTATTAAAATAAAAAATAGTTATTAAAATAATTTTAAATGTAATAAAAAAAGAAAGAAGAGAGCAACCAAACCAAAAAACAAGTCCACCAATGGTAACAAGTGCTAAAACTATACTAAAAAAAGAAAAGAATGGACAGACAGAACCCTAGGACAAATGGTAAAAGCAAAACTATAGAGAGAAAATCACACACAGAAGCATACACATACACAATCACAAAAAGAGAAAAAGGGAAAAATATATATATATCCTGGCTCCCAAAATCCACCACCTCAATGTGGGATTATTGATTGCCTATTTAGGTATTCCACAGATGCAGGTACATCAATTTGATTGTGGGGATTTAATCCGCTGCTCTTGAGGCTGCTGGGAGAGCTTTCCCTTTCTCTTCTTTGTTTGCACAGCTCCTGAGGTTCAGCTTTGGATTTGTTCCGGCCTCTGCCTGTAGGTCGCCTGAGGGCGTCTGTTCTTCGCCCAGACAGGACGGGGTTAAAGTAGCAGCTGATAACGGAGGCCTGGCTCACTCAGGCCCAGGGCTATGCAGGGCGAGCCTGCGGCGGCAGAGGCCTGGGTGACTTTGTACCAGCCTGAGGTGCGTTGTGTGTTCTCCCGGGGAAGTTGTCCCTGGATCACGGGAGCCTGGCAGTGGCGGGCTGCACAGGCTCCCCGGAGGGGAGGTGTGGATAGTGACCTGTGCTTGCACACAGGCTTCTTGGTGGAGGCAGCAGCAGCCTTAGCGTCTCATACCCGTCTCTGGGGTCCGCGCTTTTAGCCGCGGCTCTCTCCCGTCTCCGGAGCTCCTTAAAGCAGCGTTCTTAATCCCTTCTCCTCGCGCATCAGGAAACAAAGAGGGAAGAAAAAGTCTCTTGCTTCTCTGGCAGCTCCAGACCTTTTCCCGGACTCCCTCCCGGCTAGCCGTGGAACACTAGCCCCTTCAGACTGTGTTCACCCCGCCAACCCCAATCCTCTCCCTGCGCTCAGACCGAAGCCTGAGTCTCAGCTCCCAGCCCCGCCCGCCCCGGCGGGTGAGCAGACAAGCCTCTCGGCCTGGTGAGTGCAGGTCGGCACCGATCCTCTGTGCGGGAATCTCTCCGCTTTGCCCTCTGCACCCCTGTTGCTGTGCTCTCCTCCGCGGCTCCGAAGCTTCCCCCTTCCGCCCCCCGCAGTCTCCGCCCGAGAAGGGGCTTCCTAGTGTGTGGAAACATTTCCTCCTTCTCAGCTCCCTCCCACTGGTGCAGGTCCCGTCCCTATTCTTTTGTCTCTGTTTTTTCTTTTTTCTTTTGCCCTACCCAGGTACGTGGGGAGTTTCTTGCCTTTTGGGAGGTCTGAGGTCTTCTGCCAGCGTTCAGTAGGTGTTCTGTAGGAGTTGTTCCACATGTAGATGTATTTCTGATGTATCTGTGGGGAGGAAGGTGATCTCTGCATCCTACTCTTCCGCCATCTTGAAGCCATGCTCCCAAATGACTTTTATATTTATTTCCAATTCCTTCTTGAGTTCTGTCACCTCATTTCTGAGTTTTTTTTTTAATTTATGACTGATGTTATTGTTTTATATTTCGAATCATTTTTTATGTTTTTTAACTTATTTTCAAATAGAGTTTTGATCCTTTTATGAGTATGTCTTTCTGGTCATTGCCTATAGGAAAATTTCTCTGCTACTCATTCTCTTTTTTCTTAAAGTAACTTTGTATGGGATTTGACCTTACAACTTTTCTTTAGTTCAGTTTTATATATTTAAATAAACTTTTATTTTAGAATAATTTTAGATTTACAGAAAAAGTTGCAAAAATTATTACAGATATTTTACTTTGTACCTAGTTTATTGTTAGCATGTAACATTATGCTGACACATTGGTCACAACTGAAGAATTAACATTGATACATTATTAATAATTAAATCCATACTTCATTCAGGTGTCATTAATTTCCACCTAATATTCTCCTTCTCATCCTGGCTTCCATCCAGTATACCAGATTAAACTTGGTCGTCATTTAGCCTCCTCTTAGCCAGGTTAATTTCTCAGACATTCTTTGTTTTTGATGACTTTCATGGTTTTGAGGAGTCCTCTTTAGATATTTTGCAGAATGTCCCTCAATTTGAATTTGTTTGCTGTTTTTCTCACATTATACTGGGGTTATGGGTTTGAGGGAGGAAGACCAGAGTGTATATTCCCAACACATCATAACAAGGGTACAAGCTATCAGCATGATTTATCATTGATGATGTCAACATCAATCACTTGGCTAAGAGTGTTTGTCAGTTTTCCACTGTTAACTTTTCCCCTTTCCATACTGTAGTCTTTGGAAGCAAGTCACAGATTATAGCCCACACTCAAGATGTAGAGAGTTATGCTTCACCTTCTGTGGGAGGAGTACCTACATAAATTATTTGTAACTATTCTGTGTGGGAGATTTGTCCATTCTCCCCCATTTATTTATTAATTCTAGCATTTATTTATATCAGTATAAACTCAGTGACTCAGATTTTACATGTTGGGTTATAAACTATTACTATTTTATTTCTTTTTTGTCACTCAAATTGTTCCAGCTCTGGACATTGGGAACTAATTCAGTTGTCTCCTGTGTCCCTTTGATATACTTGCATTGCTTTGTTTTTTGAGCATTTACTTTTTTCTGGCATTACATGATGCTCCAGGCTCATCTTATACATATTTCCTGTCCTAGTCCCAGACTCAGGCATCTTTCCAAGGAACTCTGATTCCTTTCATTGGAAAATGATATTAGAAACCAAGATCTGGATGCTGAGTGTTCTCATTGATGCTGGGCTGTGGTTGTATTTTACGTGTAAAATTAGTTTTTCTGAGATTTTAGAAATAGACTTTGTTCATGTTTATGTATTTTCTAATGCCCCAGAGATCCATTTTCTATTGCTTCTATGTAATGCCAAAAATTTTGGCCTCTTGCTTTCTGTGATGTCCTGATTCTGTTCCCTCTCTCACCTTTATTTGGATGTTCTCTTTTCTTTATCTTCATTGTCCCATGAGACCTAGAATGTGCCAGTCTTTTCAGGCCTTACTGAAGTCCTTGTTATATTTACCAACTACTGAATTGGTTAAAACATTTTATAGTTTAAAATATTCCTAAATGTGTCTGTTCTCATTCCAGAAAATACCTGTTGGCTATGCTGCAGTTCTGCTGTACTCATATCCACCAGACAGCCTCTATATCCCTCTGCTTTCTCCAAGACACACATGTGACTCTTGTATCTGTAGTTTGTATCTGTAGTTTGTTCTACCAGCTTGCATTTGGGAGTTTGTTGGAATACCTCATTCTTATACTTATTTTCAGTGTTGTCCCTGAAGTTTCATCTCCTACTGAGTTGTTCTATTTTCACTTGGGGATTTGGAGACCTTACAACTGTATTGCCATCACTGGCTCTTTCCAGAATTGCTGAAGGTTTCAAAAAAATTTTTAGAGAAAAATGTTGTCAATGAGAAAAAGTTGTCTTTGTCTTGTGAGTTCTTGACTCAAGAAGATGTGAGGGTGAATGAGAGGGAAAGAGGGAAAGAGAATTTCCAGGACTCCGATATGACACAGTCTTGTCATGGACAGAATGGAGCCCAGGGAGAATAATAAAGAAATATATCCACCATTTTAGCTAAATGATCAAAGTTAGTTTCACTAGCAGTGGGACAAACTTGACATCACATGCCTGCTGATGAGAAGCACATGTCACTTCTATGTAGTTCTGCCAAATCCTATTACCTCAATCAAATCTTGAGAAAATGTGGAGCAAATCCAAATTGGGGGATAATATATAAAATAATTTCCCAGTATTCTTCAAAAAATAAACATTATGGAACACAAAGACATACTGATAAACCATTCTACATTACAGGAGACTAAAAAGACAACTGAACACAATATCTGATCCTAGGATATTTCTTGCACCAAAAAATGTCCCCTCTCTCTTTCTCTCTCTCCCTCTCTCCCCTCCCCCTCCCTCTGCCTCTTGTTCTCTTTTGTTTCACTATAGATGTTATTAGTGGGAAAATTGAAAATGAATAATGTTCATATGTTATACAATAGTATCAATATTAATTTCTTGATTTTTACAATTGTACTGTTGTTCTATAATAAAACGTCCTCATTCTTAGAAAGTACACAGTGAAGTACTTAAGAGAAAATGGACATCATATTTGCAACTTATTCTCAAATGGTTTATAAAAAATAATATGTGTAACAAAAAAACCCTATAAAACTCTTAGAAGATAAAATAGGAGAAAACCTAGATGACCTTGGATATGGATATTAGTCTTTTTAGATACAACACCATGAAAGAAATAATTTATAAGCTGGACTTCATTAAAATTAAAAGAACTTCTGCTCTGTGAAAAACAATATCAAGAGAATGAGAAAAGCCACAGATTGGGCGAAAATATTTGCAAAAGACACATCTGATAGAAGTCTGTTATCTAAAATATACAAAGAAATCTTAAAACTCAACAATAGGAAAACAAACA
Organism: Tursiops truncatus; assembly: GCF_011762595.2. Taxonomy (NCBI): domain Eukaryota; kingdom Metazoa; phylum Chordata; class Mammalia; order Artiodactyla; family Delphinidae; genus Tursiops; species Tursiops truncatus. The sequence continues at coordinate 131,845,635 of NC_047035.1, forward strand.
ACCCAGTTAAAAATGGGCCAAAGACCTTAGCAAACCACTTACCAAAGGAGGTACACAGATGGAGAATAAGCATATGAAAAGATGCTCCATATCATATATCATCAGGAAAATACAAATTAAAACAAAAAAATAGTTCTTTATACTTATTAGAATGTCCTGGAACATTGACAACACCAAATGCTGAAGAGGATGTAAGCAACAGGAACTCTCATTAATTGCTGGTGGGAATGCAAAATTGTACCACCACAAGACATTTTGGTGGTTTCTCACAAAATTAAACATACTTTTACCATACTATCCAGTGATCACACTTTTTGGTATTTATGCAAAAAAGTCGAAAACATGTCTACACAAAAACTTGCACACAGATGTTCAAAGCAGCTTTATCATACTTGCCAAAAGTTGGAAGCAACAAAGGTGTTCTTCTTTAGGTGGGTGGATAAACTGTGGTACATCCAGACAATGGAATATTATTTAGTGCTAAAAAGAAGTGAGCCATCAAGCCATAAAAAGACATGGAGGAACATTAAATGCATTTTAAAAAGAAATAAGTGAAAGGAGTCAATCAGAAAAGTCTACATAGTATATGATTTTTAATATATGACATTCTGAAGAAAGAAAAACTATGGAGACAGTAAAAAGATCAATGATGGCCAAGGGTTAGAGGGTAGTAGGGATGAATAGGTGGAGCACAGAGGATCTTTAGAGCCGTGAAAATACTGTTTGATACCATAATTATTAATACATATCACTATGCATTTGTCCAAACCCATAGAATGTACATCACCAAGAGTGAACCATAGTGTAAACTATGACCTTTGGGTGATTATGATGTGTCAGTGTAGGTTCATCAGTTGTTACAAGTGTGCCACTCTGCTGGGAAATGTTAACAGTGGTGAGGCTATGCGTGTGTGGGAACAGGAGGTATATGGTACATGCCTGTACCTTTCCCTCAGTTTTGCTGTGGACCTAAAACTACTCTAAAAAATTGCCTTCATAAAATAATAATAATGATACTAATAATACTAAGAAGAAGAAGAAGGAGAAGAAGAAAAAGGAGAAAGAGGAGAAAAAGGAGAGGGAAAAGGGGAAAACACAAATTCATATAGTAAAAAGAAAAAGCAAATGTGTTAAAATTTTAACAGCTGTGGAATATGGATAAAGGATAATCATGAGTTCTTAGTACTATTTTTACAATTTTTTGTAAGTCTGAAATTATTTTAAAATACAAAGTATATATATATATATATATATATATATATATACACACATAGTGTGTGTGTGTGTGTGTGTGTGTGTGTGGTACGCGGGCCTCTCACTGTTGTGGCCTCTCCCGTTGCGGAGCACAGGCTCCAGACGCACAGGCTCAGCGGCCATGGCCCACGGGCCCAGACGCTCCGCGGCATGTGGGATCTTCCCGGACTGGGGCACGAACACGTGTTCCCTGCATCGGCAGGCGGATTCTCAACCACTGCGCCACCAGGGAAGCCCCAAAGTAAATATTTTTAACTATATACCTCTTTGCCTCTAACAACCCTCACTCCGTTGCTCTGCTGACACACTGGATAAAATTATTCAGTTTTAATCCTCATTTAATCTGTCTCAAACACCATTGACTTCATGCTCAGGAGGTGAGAATAAGAGCACATCTACTAGACACCAAGAAGTTGGGGAGCAGCTTCCATTTGTTGAGTAAAGTTTACTGTAAGACAGAGGAGCGTGAGCCTTAACTCATGACCACATTTTGGAAACTTTCCAGCTTCCTTAAAGCTGACTCTTGGTGATATTCTGCAAGTGAACTTCTTCAATCAAATGCCAACATTAGTTATTGATGGAAAGCTATTAGATAGATCTCAGAAAAACAGCTGGATGGACCCATATGGAACACTTGTTACAGAAGACAAGAAGAAATGCATATATTAGCCTGGGTTTTCTAGATAAATTGAAAGTGTGATACCAGATCTTTGTGAAACGAGAAGGCATTATTTATTCATTCCCTTCAACATCCCAACAAGCTTAATGAATATAGATGGTTCACCTGGACTTTGAAATGGCAAACAGCAATCGTTCTCCAACAAGATGAATGGACACATTGCAGAGCTAGACAACTTCATTTGTCAAAAAGAGGCAACCAGCATTCATTGAAGACATCCAGAGGTTTTTTCATCATCTCCCTATATTTTCTAAGGTGAATCCAACTCTTCAATGATGTTTCAATTCTTACCAAGAATTCTCTAGCACATTCTCTGATTTCAGCCTTATTACTTGGATTCCTTGGCAAATTAGTTGCAGGTTGGAGGGGAGAGAAATTACTCTTTTATGATATTTGTCAGAGGACATATCTCTGAGCTATCTGTTGCCCAACACTTATCCAAAACCTTGCCAGGATAATTGATATTTATACTAGATGGTCTGAAAATCAGTAAGATAATCCATTTCTCAATATAATCCATGCTTCATCTATACATTAAGCCAAAGAGTCAGAAATCTACATTAGTTTGTAGAAAACTGCCCAGGCTTTCAAGTACTCCTTTTACTAAGTCATACACTTGTATCATGCCTGAGTGTTCCCAGGAAATGTTACAGAATCGAGGTTATTAAAACCAGTATCCATTTTATTATAAAGCCATTGCCTTATACACTGCACGGTGCCTGGCTGCTATACTATATAGAGCCACAGAGGGTAGCTTTCAGAACAAATGCCAAGAATATTTTTACTTTTCTAGCAAAATTGATATGTGTTCTCTGTGTGGTCAATGGAACCCATACAACTGACTATACTTCTCTTTTGTTCTAACCACTAGAAAGCACAAAGCCAAATTTTAAGTTCAGCTTTAACAACAATATAAGGGTCTATGGGGATTGCCTGCACTGTGATCTTGTTTACGTATTGCTCTTCTGATTTGTCTTTTTGTTGTTGCGATTTTTAATTTCATTTTTATATTTGTCTAAGGGAAGGAGGGAAGAAAGATGCGTAAGGGAGGAGGGAGAGTAGCAAGAAGGAAGGATAGAGGAAGGAGGAGTAAAGCAGGAAATGCATTTGTTGAAATGGGATTAGATTGTTCAAGGAATCAGGAATTATCTATGTATCCTTTTCCCCTGCTAATGTCACTGGCAAAAAAATATTTTGACGTTTTATTAACATCACATTTTTCTTAAAGAAATAGAAAGGATTCTTTAACACAAGCTACATGGCTTGTGTTAGCCAAATAACAATAGCAGACTTTACGGGCACAAAAGAGAAAATTGAAAGCTAGATGAACAGGAGAGGGGACTTTGACCAAAGGAACAAGATAGTTGATCAGTTCTAACCAGAAGTAACTATAAAGCTCTCCATTCTGCATACTTGAGAGACAAGTCACCGAATTGAATAAGCCTTTAACTTCCTTCCCATTTTTTAAAATTTATTTTTACTGAGGTAACATTGGTTTATAACATTCTATAAATTTCTTGTGTGCAATATTATATTGCTACAGCTCTGGAGAGTGAGACAGCAGAAGACAATGCTGCCATATAGGGTACATCTCCTTGAAGCTACCTACCTCCACCACTCAGATGCGATCTGGAATACCCCAAGTGCCTCTGACCCTATCATGCTGAGTCCTTGTCCTTCTGGGGCAATCCTTCTCTGAGATGTCCTCATAAGTTTAAATGATAGCAACAGAATCCCAGTAGAGCATAATAAAACATGGAAACATACTGGGGTAAATGAAACATTAGTAGGCTCCTGAGAGATATAAAGAGAATAAATGGTATGGTTCCTTTTTTTTTTTTTTTTTTTTTTTTCAGAGCCAGCATTGAGATGGGCATGAAAATCCCCACAGAATTCGAATAATATCCCTCTGCATGTAGGATTTCATGGGAATATTCCCACAGTTGTTAGGGTTCTATTCAGATTATGAACCAGCTAATAAATTTAATTTTAAAAAAAGAAAGAAGAGCCACAGTCCCTGGGTACAGTTGATTGCTACCATTTTCCAAAGGCGGCCACAGCTGCACAATGCAAAAGCCAAGAGGAGAGTTAGGCCAGCAACAGTGCTATTCCCAGAGGTGTGCATTTGCTTGTTCCTTCAGCTAGTGTGTTATCTCCCTCAGACAGGAACATAAATAAATGTTGCCTCAGACAGGAACTGTAGCATCAAATATAAAAGCTGTGTATTTGAAATTAGTTATTTTCTGGCACAATTCTGTAAGAAAATGTCATGCTTTCAGTTGAAGCACTTCCATGTAAAGCCAATTAAGCAAGAGAAGCTACAACTGGGCTGAGATCAATAAAGGATGTTGGCTATTGTGCAGCCATGAGACAGGCTGTGCCGGTCACCATCTGTGGAAGCAAGTTAGGATGCCATTTTCAATAAAGGTTGTCAGGACCTGCTGGAAGTAAGATAACAAGTGGAAGGAAATTAGACCTTCAGATTAAAAAAAAAAAAAAAACCCTCCCTTTCTTCTAGTTCTGTCCTCTTTATTCATCACTTCTCTCCATTCTTACCAAATCCAATTCCTGGGGAAGAATTGGCCATTTGATGAATAGATATACCTTGGTGTGAAGGTACCTCTTGGCTTATTCTGCCCAGGATGTCTACCACTAAGCCATACTTGATTTTAACAGCTTAATTGAAATATAATTTGCATAGCATAAAATTCATCATTTAATTTTTTAATTTTTTTTTTTTGGCCACACTGCGCAGCTTGCAGGATCTTAGTTCCCTGACCAGGGATTGAACCCGGGTCTCAGCAGTGAAAGTACTGAGTCCTAACCACTGGACTGTCAGGGAATTCCCTAAAATTCATCATTTTATTTTTTTTAATTTTTATTGGAGTATAGTTGATTTACAATGTTGTCTTAGTTTCAGGTGTACAGAAAAGTGAATCAGTTATACATATACATATATCCACTCTTTTTTAGATTCTTTTCCCATATAGGCCATTACAGCATATTGATTAGAGTTCCCTGTGCTACACAGTATGTTCTTATTAGTTATTAATTTTATATATAGTAGTGTATATATGTCAATCTTCCAATTTATCCCTCTCCCAACCTCTTAGCCCCTGGTAACCATACATTTATTTTCTACATCTGTAACTCTATTTCTGTTTTGTAGATAAGTTCATTTGTACCTTTTATTTTTTTTTAGATTCCACATATAAGCGATATCATATGATATTTATCTTTCTCTGTCTGACTTACTTCACTCAGTATGACAATCTCTAGGTCCATTCATGTTGCAAAATTCATCATTTTAAATGTACAATTCAGTCACTGTAACATCACTGTGGCCATTTCCATCAACCCCAAACTATCCCTCATGCCCATCTGTAGTTTGTTAATCCCTGTTCCCACCTCCAGCACCAGGTAACCACTAAAGTACTTCCTGAATCTATATATTTTATAAAATTTGGACATTTCATATAAATGGAATAATGGTGGGGAGGAAGGCAACTAACATGTGTCCAGTGTGCCAGCTGAAGAAAAATCTAACTTATAAAAGAATTCTCCTCTCTTTTCTCCTAGAATTGTAATGGATTCTATTTTTCATATTTAAATATTTGATCCATTAAAAATTTATCTAAAGTTTCCATTTTTCATTTTTCCAGATGTGACTCGACAGTTTCAGTTCTATTGTTTATGTAGACCGTATTTTTTCTGCTGGTTTGAGATGCTACCGGTATTGAACAGTAAATTCCTTGAGTTTTTGTTTTCAGGTTCGTATTATATTCCATTTTATTCTAGTCCATCTATCACTTCATATGCCATCACCACACCTTTAAAATGGTTTTCACATCTGACAGTGCTAGTCTCCACTGTTAGCTCTTCTTAAAAAAAAAAAAAAATTCACCATTTTTATTTGCCTATTGTTTTCCCAACAAACTTTATGTTTATCTTTGATGGGAAAGAAATGTGTAGCTCCAGCTCAAAATGCAGTAACTATTAACAGATTGATACATACATCTATATGGTAGTAAGTTCTTTTGAAAGATAAACTAAAAGAAACAAAAATCTATAAACAGAGTCAAAAGACAAATGACAAACTGGACAATAATATTTGCAACTCATCACAGATAATGGGTTAATCTCCCTAATGTATAAAAAGTTCTTAGAAATAAAAAGACCGACAGCTCAAGAGAAATGGGGAAAATATATGAATAATTCACAGAAAAGGGTGGCTAATAATTCACTGTTCAATAGCCTCACACTCAGTCTTGCTCTGTTTTTTGTTTCTTATCTGGAAATGGGCATAACAGTGAGAATAGTAAACAAACTCAACACACTTTGGGGAGCACTTCCTTTCCCAAAATTAAAACTGAACTTGGAAGGATGATACTACAAAAGGGAAAGAAAAAAGGGCAATTTCTGTACTCGAGGGATTCTTAGTAGTTATTGAAGCCCACATACAAAGACCACTAGAGAAACCCACTAATCGTATAAAGTATCGTAGTGTCTCAAAATGGGGAATTAAGGAAGAGGAGTTATAGACTGATTTGGGGACAGTTATTAATCAAGACCTGGACAGGGACTGATCAGAACTTATAAATAGTTGAATTGCTGAAGCAGGCAGTGTTCTTATCTTTGGAACACCTAGGTCCATGTGGAATTACCAGTAAAGCAGTGTTTTTATGGTTTAATCTCAGAACATACTCATCTGAAGGAGCTGGTATTTGAACAACTTGAGTTTTGATGGGTTTGTTGCATGTCATTTTATCTGTTTTGCAAGTTATAGAACAGCATCATGAGTTGTAATTTTTCTGTTTTCATTTCTCATGGTTTATATGGCACTTCAATATCCGCCATAACTAATGCATTAGATATGTACTATAATATTCATTTTATACATGGGGAAACATGCACTATGGTTTTAAGTATTTTGTCTAAATTCCCACAGTTATTAAGTGTCAGACTGAGTTTCAAAATCACGTCTGTCTAGCTCCAAATCCTGGGCTTTGGACGTCTATCTACTCCATATGCTTCTAAATCAGGGATTCTTTACTTGGTGTACATGAACTATCAGGAGGATTCACGACCCCTGCATATCATGTGCTAAATTTGGGGTATATGTATATTTGGGGGGAGAAGGATGAGAATGATTACACCCATCTCATTCTCAATGGGTAGGTGAACCAACAAAAGAGGTTAAATGTCTTTGCCCTAGAGAAATTATCTCCCTAAACCTAGGGCAGCTTAATCCCACAGTAGCATGGGGAGAGAAATTCTATTTACTTTAAAAGCTAAAGGGGCATGGTGACCACTTTCAGAGCCATTACATGGATTGGGTTTCTCATTTGTACCTTCTCTGGAATTAAAATAAAGAGCTAAAAGGAAGCAAACGATGACCTTGGATTGAGAACCCATAAAAGAGGGAATCCATGTGTTCTATCTAGTCAGTGCAATTGCTTGGGGAAGTCATGCAGTGCATCTGAAAGTCATCTAGTATCTCTGGCTCTCTAAATCATGTCCATTTATCCCAGACAGATCCAAGTAGAAAGTGATTTCAAAAGGATAACTCTATTCTCTCTATGGTTCATGCAAATTTGAAACAAGAATTAGACTTTCAGCTTCTTCCCAGCAAGATCTCATCTCAGAAGCTTGCCTTTTTAAAGTGAAAAAAGAAATTAATTCATACCATAATATGTAAGTTTGTTTTCCCAAGAACAGGAAAATACACTTTAACTCATTTGTTCGTGTGACTGTTTTTTCAAGTACAAATAGTGAAGGAGTTTGGAAATTAACAAAAGAAGAGATTATAGCTCACGGAGGAAAAAAAAAAAAAAATCCCTCTCTGAGTTTCTCCCTTACAGCTTGTTGCAAACTATGTTCTCCAAAACGGAGTGAGTACAACATCTTGAGGAGAAAGATTATAAGCTAACAGTAACAGGAAAAATCTCCCTACAGACAGAAGGATTTAGCAACAGATTCTGAGAAGGGAAGGAGACAAAACAGGCAGCTCACAAGACACAGCCAACTTGAACTGTCTCTAGTTTGTGGAGCCTGACAATTCCCTCTGTTTTGAAAGCTTCACATCAGGGTTTTTTTTTTTTTTTTTTTTTGTATGCTCTTCACTATTGCAGCCAACCTGCAGCTGTTATGCACATTTCAGAAAAAAAAGTTAATTTATAATAATGTATTGTTTGTCACAGAAGACAAGAGGGAAATTGAACTCTTTCCATCCATCTGGAGATGGTGAGCAGCTGGTTAAAATCAGGGATTTGACATATTTTATTTTCTAAGTATCTCACCACCTTAGCACACCAGCCCAGCCATAGCTGTTTTCCCGGAATGCATGTTGGTGTCTATCATCTAACCTCCCCTATTATTCTTCAGCCATCTGGCTTGAGGTTTGCCCTCTCTTGGAAGTTTTGTGAAACAAGTGTTTGAGAATTCGTGAGAAGAGACACTATGCCACACTAGGGCAGAGATTCTTCAGTAATCAGACTCTGAAATTAACCATAACCAGACTGCATGCATGCCTAGAGTCAAATATTCATATTATAGGGGAAACACAACAGCAATTTCGTGGCTGAAAAAGATTGCCTAGATCAGGCCTGTGACAAAACCATTAAAACTTAAAGGAAACAAACAAACAAAAGGCAAACACAAATGTGCTTTATATCCCTCTGGATATTTAGCTGGGAAGGGTCACATCCAGATTATATGCCCCTGAAAAACACTGAAATAGATTCATAAGAAGCTCTCTCTGAGAGTCAGAAGATAAACTAGTAACTTCAGAAATGTGTAAATGTGTATCAAATGAGAGCATCCTAAATTTTGTCAGTGGAAAGTTACTTAAATTGGACATAGATGTGGCCCCACAACTTTATCATATATAATTAAATCATTAATTTTACTGTAATGTCACTCTCATGTATTTAATTAACATTTCCACTAGCCAAAAAAGGAAAAAAAAATAGTGAATCTGGATATAAGAAGTAATGGTCAGCTTGGTTCCTCACCATCAAAATTATTACACTGTTAATCCACAAATTCCAAGTGTTCAGAGTTTCAGAGGCATTTCTTCATGGTCATTATGGGCTTCCAGTATTGTTTTGTTTGTTTGTTTGTATATGGCCCACAGAGTTATAGAAGACTACAAATAATTATGAATCATAGCCTCAGAGACCATGATCAACACAAATAAAACCAAATTTTGTATTTCTAAGGAGAATTATTAAACTATCATTCTAAGACTAGCTTACCCACTTCCACCAAGTCTGAAACAAAGTAAAAATGACATCTCAGTGCATCTCCCAGGACTAAGGTCAAACCAAAAACAGACCAGGCCTAACAAGGCCTGAAACTCAGCTTCAATTAGATTATGATAATTGTCTTGTATTGTAACTGCCTAACAGAAAGATATTAAATCCTCTTTGTAGGATAATAACATCATCCAAGTCCTCTAATATAGTTCATAAGGATTGCCCAGCATTCAATCAAAAATTACTAAGCATGAACAGGAACAAATGACCAAAAATAGACAACAGAAATAAACTCACAAGTGATATAGCTATTATAATATCAGACAAGGACACTTTAAAAACTTTAATGAATATAATTAAGAAAATAGAGAAATAGATGCAAAAACTTACCAGAAAACTGGAATCTATTAAAAAGAATCAAAGGAAGTTTCAGAACTGAGAAACTAATTTACAGAAATTAAGAGCTCAGAAGATAGATTTAACAGCAAAACAGAGAACTAGTGAATTGCAAGATAAATCTGTAGATAAATTAGTTTGGGGCACAGAGAAAGTAAAGATGGAAAATTCAGAAAAGAGTATTAAAAAATATATGGGACACAGTGAAAAGTTCTAATGTACATGTAATTAAAGAACCAGAAAGATGAAGGGTAGTGAGACAGTATTACAGCTAAGAAATTTCTAAAACAGACTTGGGACACCAAGCCATAGGTTCAAGAAACTCTGTAAAAGCAAAGCAAGATGAATTCAAAGACAGCCAAACCTAGGAAACTGTAGTAAAGCCTCTTAAGCCAGAGACAAAGAGAAAATTTCAAAAGCAGCCTGATTATGCATTTCTATCAAAAACCTACAGATATCATCAAACTCAAAGATCAAGCTTTAGAATTATGTTTAATATAGTGAGGAACAAGACTAGGGTATCCTTTTTTTCAAGTGTTCAATAGTTTCAAATCATTTCTTCAGGCCCATTATGGCCTTCCAGCGTTTTGTGTTTTGTTTTTTCACATTTGGGATATGACCCAGGAAATTAGAATATCTAAGAGTCTAGCCTCAGAATCCATCATTAATATAGTACAAACAGATATTTTTACCAGTCAATATAGTAAAACAAGACTTTTCCAAGATTGTTATTTATTCTCCTTATTTAGAGGTTATTGATTATTTATATATCTACCAGCAAAATAGTAGAACCAATTCTAGTGAATAAGATTAATATGTAAAACTTGATACCCTTCCTAAACACCACTAATCAAATAGCAACAAAATTTTTGTGGAACTTGACAAGCTGACCCTAATATTGATATGAAACAGCAAAGGCCAAACATAACTAAGATAATTTTATAGGAGAAATACAAAGTATTAGAATCAGATAACCTGATATTAATTCATACTACAAAATATAGTGATTAAATATGAGGTATGGATAAATTAAGGAAAAATAAGCAGTATTAAAATAAATCCATACCTATATTAAAATTTGACATATGACGGGAATTAAGTAAGAAGGCACACTCTTCCTGACAGAATGATAGCCTAGATGTTTTAAAAAACTCATGGTGGAAAAATAACCAAAATAGTGGAGACATACACGTGTATGTATGTATACACACACATAAACACACACATGCACATGTGCACACATGCATATATAGTCATAATTTAAGCAAATCCCTTTATTGGCAAGAAGATTAAAAAGTTCTTCAAGGACTTCCCTGGTGGCGCGGTGGTTGAGAGTCCGCCTGCCGATGCAGGGTACACGGGTTCATGCCCCGGTCCGGGAAGATCCCACATGCTGCGGAGCGGCTGGGCCCGTGAGCCATGGCCGCTGAGCCTGCGCGTCCAGAGCCTGTGCTCCGCAACGGGAGAGGCCACAAAGGTGAGAGGCCCGCGTACCACAAAAAAAAAAAAAAAAAAAAGTTCTTCAAAACCAACTATTTAGTGAAAGCAGGAATCCGAAAAGGCAAATAATTGCTGAATTTATCCCGGATTCATTAATCTTGATGAACCATAGTTTTTATTTCCACACTTACATGCAGTATGGGAAACAGGGGAAGAAACCCAGGTTTATCTAAAAATTAACAATCAACTAAAAAGTGTCTGTGTAAAGCTGGGACTCCAAAGGCCTATTCCCTCAGTGTTTAGGTGAAGGAGAGAAAAAAGTCACAAAGCAGAGCACGAAATTTGCCAGACTGTAACTTGGTGTTGGGTAGAGAGGGGATAAGAATTCCCCTGTAAGCCAGATTTTATGAGAATTTGAGGGCAGAGTCACACATATGTGTCCAGAACACCTCCAGCCAAGAATTTATACTAAACCTGTTTTGGTGGTTATTGTTTCATGTATCTGCAAGAAAGAAAGTACAATTCTTCTCTCAAAGAAAGAGTGCCAGCTGAAAAATAAATAAGAATACATAAAGAACAGAAACAGTGCATAAAGAATGGCCTAAGGTATTATAATTATCATACACAGAATTATAAAATTTGTATGCTTAGTATGTTTCAAGAAATAAAAAATTGAAAATATTTTTAGAAAATAAAAATAAACATACTATAAAATATGACCGAGATGATTTCTAAAAATTTAAACAAATCTCCTGAGAAAGACAATATTAACTTAGCCTCAAATATAGGAAACAAAAATCATTGGAACTACACAGAGAACTGATACATCCGTCAGTGTAGTAGAAGAATATAATCAAAATCACAATGAGATATCACCTCACACCTGTCACGATGGCTATTATCAAAAAACAAAACACAATAAGTATTGGCAAGGATGTGGAGAAATTGGAACATTTGTATACTGTTTTTGTGAATGAAAAATGGTGCAACCACTATGGAAAACAATATGGAGATTCCTCAAAAATTGAATATAGAACTACCATATGATCCAGCAATCCTACTTCTGGGTATTTACCCAAAAGAATTGAAGTCAGCCCTCCCACGTTCATTGCAGCACTAGTCACAATAGCCAAGATGTGGAAACAACCCAGCTGTCCATGGACAGATGAATAGATAAAGAAAACACACACACACACACACACACACACACACACACACACACACACACACACAAATGGAATACTATTTATCTTTACATAAGAAGAAAAATCTGCAATATGTATAAACATGGATGAACCTTGAGGACATTATGTTAAGTGAAATAAGCCAGTCATAGAAACACAAATACTGCATGATTCCACTGATATGAGGTTTCTAAAACAGTCAAATTCATACACTCAAAGAGTGGAATGAGGGTTGCCAGGGGCTGAGAGAGCAGAGAATGGGGAGTTACTAATCGATGGGCACAAAGTTTCAGTTAAGCAAAATGAATAAGCTCTAGAGATCTGATGTACAACATTGTACCTCTAGTCAATGATACTATTGTACACTTAAAAATTTGTTAAAAGGGTATATCTCATGTTAAAAATTCTCATTACAATAGAATATAATTTCAAAAAGAAGAATATCGCATACATACCTCAGTAATCAAGTGATTAATCAGACTCAAAAAATTAGTGAAGATGAAAGCAACACATTTAAAAACACAAACTAATAGAAATATGCAGAACATGGCACCCCACAATTGGAGAATAAATATTGTATTAAAGCATAAATTGATAGTTAATAACAATGGACCATGTTTCAAACTATAAATTAACTCTCAAAAGAATTTCCTAAGATGCCATACAAACAAAATTCTCTAACTACCATCCAGGTAAGTCAAAATCAATAAAAAGATAATAACTAGAAAAATATATGCATAAAAAGTAAAGAATACACTTTCAAATAACTCATGGGTTAAGGAAGAAATAAAATTGAGAAAATTTGACTAAATAGTAAAAGAAATACTACATTTCAAAACATTATATGTAGCTGAGGCAGTAGAAAATAAGGAATCTATAGCCATTACTTCTTGAATAAGAATGAAGAAAAGGTTAAAAATTAATGAATTAAACATCCTACTTAATAAGTTCTTATAATTACAAAACTAATGCAAAGATCTCATTTTTTATGTCTTTTGCCCAGTTATCAGAAAAATACATGTTTTAAGTATATAGCCTGATGAATTTTCATAAACTGAACACACACATAGCATCACCTGGATCAAGAAACAGAGTATTACCAGCACCCCAGAATTCAACTTAATTAAAAGTAATTTTATAAATCAGGGAAAAATTTTGTGATATACGTTTTCTCGACTTTGCTTATGATCTTGGTGCCATCCAAACTTTTTCTATAACCAGATTTATCAATAATTATTTTATTGCTTTTGGATTTGAGACCTGTTTAAAAAAGCCCTCTTCACATCTCAATTATAATATTCTCCACTTTTGTATGTAGTTCTCAGGTTCACTCAGGGTTTGGCATCAAATTTTATCTTTTTCCTTAGCTCCTAGGTTGCCCCAGTGCCATTTATTGAAAAGTCAATGTTTCTCCAAAGATTTGAGGTGTCACATTTACCATATGCCAACTTTTCATATGTACTTGGTCTATTTCTGGACTCTCTGTAGTGTGCCATCAGTCTGTCTATTTTGGTGTCAAATCCACACAACATAATTAGAGAGGCTTTTTAGTAAGTGATAATATCTTATCAGACCAGCCCCATCCCAATCTTTGGCTCTTCTTTTTTAGGTTTTTTTTTTTTTTTCTGGTTATTCTTCCTTAATTATTTTCCCATATGAACTTTATTATCATCTTCACCACCACCAACAACAAAAAGACACCTTGGTGCTTTTATTAAGATTGTATTAAACTATTAAATTTATATATTAACATAGGGAGAATTGACATATTTATGATGTCTTTCCATTTGTTCAAGTCAAATGTGATTACAGAATATTACCTGATGCCAAGATTATTTTCTTTTCTTCATAAGAAACAGTTTTTGTTTTGGAAGCCATAGAAATTTTCCTATTTTATCCCAAAACAGCAACAATTACTAGACTATGTCTTGGAATTGATCGTTTTTGGCCAATTTTCCCACATATGTGGTAAATCCTTTCAGTATGTTCATTCATGGCTTTTTTGTAAGGAAAATTTTCTTGAATCATAAATTTAAATATTAAGTCTATTTCTTTTCTTTTCTTTTCTTTTCTTTTTTTGCGGTACGCGGGCCTTTCACTGTTGTGGCTTCTACCGTTGCGGAGCACAGGCTCTGGATGCGCAGGCTCAGCGGCCATGGCTCACGGGCCCAGCCGCTCCGCGGCATGTGGGATCCTCCTGGACCGGGGCACGAACCCGTGTCCCCAGCATTGGCAGGCGGACTCTCAACCACTGCACCACCAGGGAAGCCCAAGTCTATTTCATTGTTTTATTTTTCTTCTACAGGTAAGATTATTATAACCATGTTGGATCTTCTTGCCTGACTTATCCATCTGTCTGTCTCTCTGTGATCCTTTTTTCATTTTTTTTTTAATGAGAAGATTCTATTGGCTAATATATCCAGTTACAAGAATTAATGTGAATTTACAAATGTCTATAATCCCTCCTAACTTCATTTTGCTTTTCATTTTTCTATTTTAGTAGAGGTACAATTTATTTGCTATGAAATGTACAGACCAGAGATGTGCAGTTTGAAAAGTGCATATACCGCAGTAACCTACAGACATATTAAGATATAGGATATTTCTTTCACCCCAGAAAGTTTCCTTGTGCTTCGTCTCAACCTCCCAGAAGAAATTTCTCCTCTGATTTCTATCACAACAGACTAATATTGGTATTTCTGCTACTTTATAAATGGAATCATACAGTATATATTCTTTTGTGTCTTTCTTCTCTCATTCAGCATTACGGTTTCAGATTCATCCATGCTGTTGTATCAGTAACTCGTTATTTTAAATTGCTAAATAGTACTCCAGTGAATATGTGGCAATTATTTATCCATTATACTATTGAAAATGATTTGGGTCGTTTCCCATTTGAGAATATTATGAATAAAGCTTCTATAATTACTCTAGTACATATAAGTCTTTGGAGAATGTATGTTTTATTTCCCTTAGGTAAATACCTAGTGGTGGAATTATTTGTTCATAAGGTAAGAGCATGTTTAACTTTGTGAGAAACTATTGAAATTCTTCAAAGTAGTACTACAGTTTTTAACTCTCACCAGCAGTATGTGAAAGTTCTCTCTAAAACGTCATCAATAGTTTATATTTACTGTTAGTCATTCTAGTGGTTGTGTAAGAGTATGTCATTGTGGTTTAATTTGCATCCCCCTGACTGCTACAGATGTTAAGCACTTTTTTATATGCTTTTCAGCCTTTCATTATGCCTTCTTTTCAAGGCTTTTGGCCATTTTAAATTCAGTTATTTGTTTTTATTATTGAGTTGTAAGCTTATTTACAATTAAGATACAAATCCTTTGTCAATTATGCACTATGAGTAATTTCTGCTAAACTGTGGGTGGCCGATTCACTTTCTTAGTGATGTCTTTTGATAAGCAAAAAGTTTTAATGTTGATGAAGTCCAGTTTATCAATTAAAATAATTGTCATTGGTGCTTTTGGTGTTCTAAGAAGACTTTGCTCACTTGGAAGTGGTAAGCATATTGTCCTGTATTTTCTCCCAAGAGCTTTGTAGTGTTAATTTTTATCTTTCAGTCTATGTTCTATACCAAATTAATATTTATGTTACAAGAAATGACTTGAGGTTAATTTTTACATATGAATATCTAGTTGTTACAGCACCATTTGTTGAAAGGTTTTTCTTTGCTGATTTTCATTAACCACATTGCCATTATTACTGTCAAAAAATTTTTTGATCATATGAGTGTGGTTCTATTTCTGAAGACTACTCTGTCTCATTGATCTATTTGTCTATCCTTATGCCAATACTACATACTTTGATTAATATAGTGTTAAAAATACCAAGTTTTAAAAATTGATAGTGTAAGCCCTCAACTTTCTTCTTTTTTGAGATTATTTTGACTATTCTAGTTTCTTTGCATGTCTATAAATTTTTAAATCAGTTTGTCAATTCTACAGAAAACCTGACTCAGATTCTGATTTGGATTGTGTTGAACCCATAGATATATTACTGGGAAAAGATTATTAAAATAGCCATGCAGAATTATGGATTTGTCTGTTCCTCCCCTCAGTTCTGTCACTTAATTGCTTCTTGTATTGTGAGGCTCTGTAATTGAATATTTATATGAATCAAATTCACCCCTTCTATTGGTTTTTAGTTCTATCACTTTGTTTTTATTTGTTTATTTGTTTGTTTGTTTGGTGATCATTCCAGGGATTACAGTTGCATCATTAACCTATCATGTTCCACCTTGGATTCATATTATATCACTTAATGTATAATGCAAGAATCTTACACTTTCATTTATCACCTCTTGCTCTCTGTGCTAATTTTGTCCTACGATGTTTCTTCTCCATATGTTGTAAACACCATAACACATGATGATCATTCTTATTTAAAATGGGAAATGCCTTGTCAATATACTAAGAAACAAACAAAAATATTTTTAACATTTACCCACATATTAACCATTAGGCATCATGTGGTTTTAGATGTGGGGAGGGAGAGGGTAAGTGGTTTTATAGTTGAGAAGATAGATTATAGACATATCCCAAGAGGAAAAAAGGAGAAAGTTAGTTACTGCTGGATACTAGGTAGGGAGCCTTCAATACAGCCCCTGAAACCTGGTCAATTGCCTATAATTAGACAGAAAATATTTTTTGTTTTATTTACATTTTCCCTTACCCAGTGCATAATCAATTCTGTAATTGATGAATCGACAGTCAATCTTGATTCAAATGTAATTACTGTCAATAAAAATGTCAGTAAGAGGGACTCCTTTATTTTTGAAAAAATATACTCATATACTATGGCTTCATTCTCAACTTCTATTGCCATTTTTAACTTTTTTTTTTTCGGTACGCGGGTCTCTCATTGTTGTGGCCTCTCCCGTTGCGGAGCACAAGCCCCGGACGCACAGGCTCAGCGGCCATGGCTCACGGGCCCAGCCACTCCGCGGCATGTGGGATCTTCCCGGACCGGGGCACGAACCCGTGTCCCCTGCATCGGCAGGCGGACTCTCAACCACTGCACCACCAGGGAAGCCCCCATTTTTGACATTTGAAGCTATAAGTATTGAAGGAAACATAATGCATCATGATCCTCTCTGGTCTCCTTAATAACTGGGATCACACCAATAACGAGGGCTAGTGAACCCTGACATGAGGCTTACCAGAGCCGGAAAGGGAATCACTGATTTAATTCTTCTGGAAACGTTAGGCAATGTATCTTTGGTATGAATTAGAAGTGCCTTTACTGTTTGGGCTCTGATTAGAGCTACTCTTGGAGCGATGTGACTCATATTGGAATCTGTGTTTTAAAAACTAACAGCTCTGTGTTAACATGAAAGCCAGTTAACCTCCATGCACCTATAGTAATTAAACTGCAAAATCAGAATAATAATTCAGACTTCGCAAAGTTGTCATGCATATTAAATGAGTATTTACACCAAAATGCTTGGTTGGATAACCATAAATCAGCTTATAAAATTAAAATAACACTACTATTTTTGCATAAGTTAATTTTATTATTTTGCATAAAGAATAGTATGCAAAGAAGGGCAATGCCCTAACCTTCATTTCAAATTCCTGTTCAGAGGCTTATTTTATTGTTGATTGCAGAGATTGCTGCATATATCTTATTTGAACTTTCTGGAAGTGAGTTCAGTTAATTTCACTTGAGTTTCAAATCTAGGTATGTGATATTGGGAAGGTCACTTAAATCACTTAATTTATTCACATGAAAAGATGAGAATTGGACCAGGTAAATTGTGGGGTCCTTTCCAGCATTGATTGCTATGGTCCCATGATCCCATAAATCACCTTCACTGTAAAATGCCATTTCTCCATTTGCTTTGTTTCAGTTCTGTCTTTAGATCACCCCAAGCTGGATGTTTCTATAAATCCAGAAGACGGGAAGGAGAGGATCATAGGAAGAGCAAGCCTGTCAAAGGGGGGAAGCCCAGTGCCTCCAAGAGATTTTTTCCCTGTTGCTACCCTCAGTCAACTAAACTGGTCTCTCCATTTGTTCTGAATGAAAGAGAGTCAAGAATTTTAGTAACAGTGCAGATACACAGTACTGAGTTGGCAGGATTGTTCAGAAGGGGACATCTGTCGAAAAGGAGGAAAGACATGGTTAAGGTATATTAATAGCAATAAAATGTAGGCAAATGTGCAGGTCAAAAGAAACAGACAAAACTGCAGAAGTATGAGATGATTTGCAGGATTACAACTCAGTGACTTTGATCAAGTAGCCTTAAGGTTTCTCTGTGGCTCAGACATCATTATCTTCACCTTCTAACAAAATAATATAAAAGGGAGACCAGTACTGAACAGCAGAGCCACTTGTCACATGGCTGATTCTACACTGGAGGAGTCTGGAGATCATGTCAGACAAAAGTATGAGGTCACGAGGCGAAAGAATCCATGTTCTGTATAAAGTTATTAAACTGAGGTTACACATGGCCAAGAGCAGACCTGCTCTTTTCTCCTCTAGTTTCATGGCCACAGATGTGTAATGAATCACCTGTCTGCATATTCCCACATGATCCTGCCTGCTGTAACCAGCAGCTTCAGTGCCTGGAGGGACCCTGGGCTGAGAACATGAGAAGGCTCGATGTCATGGTGACCCAGTGAGTTGTCTGGAATGGCTGAAATGGCCACGACTTCTATGTTCTTCCTGGCCTTGCAGTCACCCCATGACAGGAGATACTGACCACGCCAAAATATAACTTTATTTTTCTAAAACTAAACTCAATTAGCCCAAGACACCAAGTTTTTCCAATGGCAAAATCCAAGCCAAAATAAAACTCTCCTTACTTGACAACAGTAATTCAACCCCTTTCCAATTTAAAACAATCTCTTTCATCCTTAACAATTAGTTCTAATGACTAAGTCAAATTCAAGATTGTAACTTGGTAGGTTACAGATTCTCTCATTTCCCTCTTCTTGAGTTGGGCTCTTGGTACAGAAAATATATTGTATTATTCTTGGGGAGCTCAATCATCTCACCTGATAATCATCCTATCTTGGCTTTCACTAGTAATGGTCATTCCCTTAACCTGGTCCCCAGCTTAGGACCTTTACATGCAAAAATGAAAAATAAATTTGATAACATTTTTTTAAATTATTGATATTGTGTGCCACAATGCTAATTGACCTATATTAGAATAAAGCCATATTTTTTCATAAGTATCCAAGGGATTAAGTTAGAAAGTAAAAGGTAGAACGAAATGAAAGAGAAACTGAAGTGGGCAGAAAACCTCTTTCTGTCATTTCTATAAGCACCTTAATTTATTATACCATGATCCTACTCATAGCATTTTTCTTGGTTCAAATTTTTCACCTCGGTGAATAACCTTAAACACATATCTGTTCACACATGGTCAAGTATTTCTGCAGGATAAATTACTAGCAGTGAATTGCTGGGGAAAAGGGCAAGTATATTTAGAATTTTAATAGATAAAGTTGACTTTCTGTCCAAATAGGTTGTACCAATTCAGATTCCCTCAAGCAGCATGAGAGCTCGCATTTTCTGCATCCTCTCCAGTGCTACATATTGTTTTAAAATATTATGCTAGAGCTTCCCTGGTGGTGCAGTGGTTGAGAGTCCGCCTGCCGATGCAGGGGACGTGGGTTCGTGCCCCGGTCCGGGAAGATCCCATATGCCGCGGAGCGGCTAGGCCCGTGAGCCATGGCCGCCGAGCCTGCGCGTCCCGAGCCTGTGCTCCGCAACGGGAGAGGCCACAACAGTGAGAGGCCCACGTACCGCAAAAATAAATAAATAAATAAAAAAGTATTATGCTAATAAAATAAGAACTATTCCACTAAGTTCCATTTGTTTGATTATTAGCAGGGTTGAACATTTTTTTCAGCTATTTATTGGCCATTTGTATTCCATCAACTGTGAATTGTCTGCCCATGGTGTTCGCTTGTTTTTTATTCAGCTGTTTGTCTTTTTCTTATTAATCTATAGGAATTCTTTATTCTAAGTATTAATCTTTGTCTGTGCTTTTTGTTGCTGGTAAAAAATATCCCAGTCACTTGCTTATCTTTTATTTATAATGTTTTTCATCACCTAAATGTTTTGAGCTTCTGTGTGCTAAAATATTTCTTTTTCTTTATGAAATTCAATTTTTATATTTTTCTTAGGAAAGCCTTTCTGGCTCAATATTACTTAAAGCAAATATATCCTTTTATTTTCTTCTAGAATTGCTATTGTTGTTTGCTTATTGTTTTAAAGATTATAATGAAATTGATCTAGATTATTTTTGCCTGTGGTGTGGGGTACTTTTTAAGATAGATAACCAATTGTCCCCAAAATATTTATGTCAATCCAGTATTTTTCTTCCAAGAGAAAATGCTATTCTTCTTGACAACAGAGTCCCATAGACACATAGGTTTGTTTCAGGGCCCCATTGCAAGGAATTTGAGCAATTTGAAAGGATCCAGAAATTCAGTGGAATAAAACTACATATATTAATTCATTTTATTTATTTTATTTTATTTTTTAACAGAAGTGTAGATGATTTATAATATTATATTGGTTTCAAGTGTACAACATAGTGATTCAATTTTTTAATATAGTCTACTCCATTTAAAGTTATTACAAAATAATGGCTATATTTCCCTGTGCTATACAATATATCCTTATTGCTTATTTAAGCAATTACTTTATTCCACAACATTATTAAAACCAAAAATAATATAAGTGCTTCATCTTCTGGAATTGTTTTTTTCCTCTGACTAAATAAATTAAATATCCCTTGAATAACTTAGACCAGCCATAGAAAAGGCAGATTTCTAGAGGCAATTCAGCTGAAGCATCCCAACATCTTAAGCCCACCAGGATGAACCATCAACAGAGGAACATGTAAACAGATATTTGAAAGGCTGTTGAAATATTTGTGTTGGGTTTAGTAGGGTCAGAAGGTCTTTTCTCACTCAGGTGGCCTGGAGACTACATCTCATTGGCTGAAGAGGAATATCTGAGAATCTGATTTTCACATTCTGAGTCTTCAGGTATGTGCTAAGACTGTCCTGCTGACACAGCTTTTAAAAATGGGAACTTTCTAAGCCAATCCTTTCAGATATAGCTCCTCTAAGTAGAGAACTGAGTTGATTAGGTTTTGACCTCCTATGTTATCTAAGGCAAGGGAGTCTTTGATCGACACAAATCAATGTACCATTGGAAACATACCCTTTGGAAAAGAAAACGCCAACATCCAGTCAAGACATGTGCAGTCAGCATGGGTTACAGGAAAAGAGAGGGTAAATTTATTTCTTTACTTACTACCTACTGAGTCAGGCTTAAAGAGAGTCCTGGATTAACAAGAGCTGTATGGCCAAGAGAGGGTTTTTATGTTACAAGATAAACATGCTCTTGTTCAGGTTATAACATGTTCAGGATATCCTCCCAGTTCAAGGAACTCACCCAGTGAGGATTTGCTGCTTCCTGGTGACTCAGGGGAACACACCAATACACTTGGACTGGTGACAGCCCCCTTGCACCCAGAGGAAGGCCGGGCCAAGTGCAAGGGTAAAACGGGGCTGGGATGAGCAAACCCTGCTCAACTGCAGTAGGGTTTCACTCATTGCCAGGGAGACATCAGAGTCAATTTGGTAGGCTACAAACATCCTCCTCCTGCTTCAGGCCAGTCTAGCCAGTGGAACACACAGGTGTGTGAATGTGTCTGGGTGAGTGTGTATGTTGAGTATGAAAAATGCAAAAATATTACCTGTGATGACTTTGACTGTCCTTTATTCTCATACCCTTGGTATTGATGTTGGTCTATCCACATACCCAACAGCCTAGTTCACAGTTTGTGCTGTCAAATATGGAAGCCACATGGGGCTCTCGAAACTTAAATGTAAGTGAATTAGAATTAAATGGAATTTTTTTTTTTATTTTTTATTTTATATTGGAGTATACTTGTGTTAGTTTCAGATGCACAGCAAAGTGATTTCGTTACACGTATTCATATACTTATTCTTTTTCAGATTATTTTCCCATTAGGTTATTACAGAGTATTGAGCGTAGGTCCCTGTACTATACAGTAGGTCCTTGTTATCTATTTTATATATAGTAGTGTGTATATGTTAATTCCATAAAACTCTATTCCTCGGTCACACTGGCCACATTTCAACTACTTAATAGACGCAGGTGGCCCGCGGCTACCATAAAAAACAACACAGATACAGAACATTTCCATCATTGCAGGAGGTTCTGTGGCATAGCACTGTCCTTATATAAGTCCTTCTATGTTTTGTTCTGTTTGGTATGCCCTGCCTTCAAGGAGCGTATAGCCCAGCTGGGAGACAGACTGTAAGCAAGTATTCTCTCAAATAAATCAGCAGGAATAATTTGAGATAGTGCTTACAAAGGAAAGGTGCTGGGTGCTTGGAGAGAGTGCAGTGTGAGATCTGACTTGTTTAGAACATCCCAGACAGCAATTGACACTTTGAAGAGTGAAGTCTAAGAGGAGGCCTGAAGAATCTGTGGAAGAACAATTTTCCACTTGAAGGCGTGTATCCATGGCATGGTGCAGAGTGGAGTGGAGTAAGGGCGTTAAATGTACAGAGAGAAGGGACGGGAGCAGCAGCGGGATAAGATTTCAAGATGTCTCCAGGCTTACCTGTCTCCGCTTTATGTTTTCAAGCCCAAAAAGAATCTGCCCTCTGATTTAGCCTGCTCCCTCCTACATCCTCAGGTCCCCATCAAAATCAGGTTTTACCCAAGATAATTCAGACTAGGAAAAATAAAGACTAAAATTTAAATTAAATAAAAACTGCCATCTTTTGCATAACTAGTGGAAAAAGTCAGGCTCAGTTTGCTAATTTCCACCTGGTTGAGGAAGAAGGGCAAGGACAGGGGGTACTTGGGCAGGCAAATCTTGGAGAATGCACATGGAGAACCATGGAGTCAGCATAGACATGGAGGAAGGAAAGGGAGCATTAGGAAAGGTCTGGTTCCCCCTGGGAAGAGGAAAGTGACAGGAGAAAGGACACCAAATGCAAGTGAAATTAATTAAACAGAATATTTATAACGTGGCCCTAAAGTTAGGCTGAGCTGGTGGAGTTTTCATCAGAACATTATTTATGGAATTATTTTATGACTTACATGCTTCCTTCCTAAACAGATGTTTCAAGAACAAAATTGTAAGGGAAAGCCAGCATTTACAATACAATTTCCAAATAACATGCTAGTTTGCCTAATTGAAAGAATAAATGCAAGGGTGGAACTGAGTATCTAATTTTAATAAGCAAATAGATCAAGTTGGAAAACAGCTACTACTCAATGTTTCTTTCCAAAGCAGTGGAATGAAAAATGAACTTTAAGTTAGCTATTCTGATGATAGAAACAAAGAAATGATTAAAAGGGGATTCTTAAGATAAAACAACTTTGTTTTAATCATTGATTTAAGAGATATTTACACAAAGAGTTATTGAGGGAGAAAAGTAAGAAGCAGAGAAGAATGAAAAAAATTAGAAGCAGAAGGTACAATGTGCCATTTTTGAAAAACAATGAGAAAACCTTTAAGTAAATATGGAGAAAAATCACCAAAAATTTATACCATTTCAGGATAATTTGTAAAATACAATATTATTTTGGAAAAATTAAACAAATGGGAGTCCCGCGCGTGTGTGTGTGTGTGTAACTGGCTTATCAGATATTCATTTCTCTTTTAATGCACTTTCCAAATTGTGTCTTTGTTATCTCTACATAGTTGGTCTTTTCCATGAGACAAGGTCTCTCCCCTCATCTACAATGTACCCAGCTACAATCTCTGGCAAGCATTAGGCATGGGATGGATTGTTGATGCATAAATGACACCAACTAGACCAAACGGGATGCTGGGGAAGGAAGGATGGATGGGAAGATGCAGGAAAAGCTCAGGGGTGAGGTCAGAGAACTCTGACCAGGGTGTTGGCTGTAAGGAGATGCCATCACCAGTCATGTGGACCATGATGGCTCTTTCCCGGGCTTGAATTCTACACCAAAGACAGGACCAGCTACATAAGTTTTGGAGCCCAGTGTGAAATGAAATTTCAGGACCCCTTGTTTTAAAATTATTAAGAAGTTCAAGAGGGTAACCACAGAGAATTAAACCAAGCATGGGGCCCTGTGTTAATTGCATTGTGCCACACTCGTGAAGCTGACCCTGACTACAGACAAGCATCTTTTTTTTTTTTTTTTTTTTTTTTTTACGGTACCCGGGCCTCTCACTGCTGTGGCCTCTCCCGTTGTGGAGCACAAGCTCCGGACGCACAGGCTCAGAGGCCATGGCTCACGGGCCCAGCCGCTCCGCGGCATGTGGGATCTTCCCAGACCGGGGCACAAACCCATGTCCCCTGCATCGGCAGGCGGACTCTCAACCACTGCGCCACCAGGGAAGCCCACAATCAAGCATCTTTGATAGATGTTAAGCAGGGCCAAGATGATCAGATTTAAGGATGTCTTTAAGAAAGATCAGTGCAGGGCTTCCCTGGTGGCGCAGTGGTTGAGAAACTTGCGAGTTTCTGCCTCTGGCAACAAGGCAAATGGAGCTGCAAACAGATCCAGCTCACAAGGACACCCAACATGTTCTTGAGAATGACAGTAAAATGTGGCAAGTGAGCACATGGATGTTGCCCTGAAAAGGTAGAGCTAACATGCTAACGAGCTCAGAGGAGACAGACATCACTTCTTTCAAAGAACCTGGGAGAAGAAGAGGAATTGTCCCGTGGCAAAGTTGGCATTTGTGCTGCAACTCAAAATATTGTTAAGTTTTGTATAAAGAATGGTGGGGAAGAGAGTTCAGGAGTATAGGCAGGTGCCTGGGGATGTTCATGGTATATGGAAGGAAATGCTGGTGTTTTGGATCACAGCATCAGGATGAGCCCTATTTACATGGGACGGGTTGGGTGGGTGTGCATAAGGAAACAAGGTGACTTTCCCAAGGCCACAGTGAAAATAAAGCGAACCACAGCAAACTAGAAAATAGTGTCACCAGACTCTTTATCCAGGGTTTTCTCCAATAGAGCACTTTCTCCCCCCAAACCCTTCTGTTGTTTAGATTGTGCTAATAACCGATTGAATTATCAACATGGCAAATTCAACAGAAGGCGGGATGGACGCCAGGCGTGAAGACCACCAAGGATTTGAATGGTAAACAGTCAAATGGTTGGAAATGAGCTGGACTCCAAAGTTAATTTAGAGTAACAACACGCCTCTGGCAAAGACTTGCCTCCTGAGTTTTTTTTTTTTTTTTTTTGATCAAGGCAAATCGCTGAGTGAAATTGAACGCACAAGTGCACACAAATCCATGGAAGGATTTTCCTTTCAGGTTATGCCTGAATGTCCAGTATCGTCATGAGAAAGTAATTGTTGAAACATTTGCTTCTTTGTTATTGATGAGCAGCTGTGGATGACAGAAACATAAGACTCAGAAGTTTCTGTCCCTTAGCCCCTTCAGCCCGTTCTGGTTTAAGATGATTACATAGCTATTTGATATAACAAGAGCCAGTCGCATGGAAGAGACAAATGGTTTTATTTCTCAAACCAGCTTCATCAAGGACTACTCAAAGCAGAGCCTCATCTGTCTTTGCACAATTTCACTCTCATTATAGCTGGAAATGGGAAGTCATTTTTCACAAGTCTGATCTCTAGTTAGCGATGGAACTGTTAATGGTGCATCCTGAAAAACTGGACATTCATTATCTGCCCCTTCTGGCCTCAGCTGCCTTGTGAGTTTGCATCCATCATAGCAACTCCTTGGATAGTCCGGCCCCACTGTTCCAGAGGTGTTTGCAATGGAATCCCAGACCCTGAACAGGAAATGGTCAAGGAGACCACTTCCAGAACCTTTCAAAAGGAGCCACAAAACCACTGTTCCTGAGAGAACACCATGTAATAAATCATCCAAACACTTATCATCTCCTGGAACACTTTTAAAAGTAGAGGAAGGTTTTATTAATAATTACATTGTCAATAGATATAAGTCAAACTTAAATGAGAAAAACCAGTTCACTCTAACCCTTACCAATGGAATTTCAAAGGTAAGTCAGCCAACCTTTCCTACTGGGACAAGCACCTGGCATCATACATAGATATATATTCATGAAAGGTAGAAATAAAATATACTAGTCAATTGACAATTGAATCTTTTGTTAGCTTTTTTTCCTTCCATATGTTTGGATCAGTTGACTCTTAAAGATAGTCCTGGATGTTCAGAAAATACTGGACTTTTTTTTTTTTTTTTTTTTTTTTTTTGCGGTACGCGGGCCTCTCACTCTTGTAGCCTCTCCCATTGCGGAGCACAGGCTCCCGACGTGCAGGCTCAGTGGCCATGGCTCACGGGCCCAGCCGCTCCGCGGCATGTGGGATCTTCCCCTGCATCGGCAGGCGGACTCTCAACCAGTACGCCACCAGGGAAACCCTTTTTTTTTTTTTTTTTAACTTAAAGTCAAGGGCACTTAAATCCCAGAACCAGAGAAACTACTATAGCAAATAAATTGGTTTTACTTTGGCTCACTCCATTTACCATGTCTGGAATTAATAAGTATTTATTGAATAAATAAATGAGGTGATAAATTTCATCAAAAGCTCATCTGGTTGCCTCTGATGTTCTCAAAACATTGTGTTAAAGAATAAATTGGTAATGATAGTTATTATAAGCACTTCAAGGTAGCAAAGAGGGAAGAGAATGAGCATTTCAACACTTATTCCATGTCAGGCAGTATTCGAGGCCTTTTATATAAGCTATTTTAATCCTAAAAACAATCCTGTTAGATAGATATTGTTATCCTCATCTTACAATTGAGAAAACAAAGGTAAGAGTTAGTGACGTAACTAAACAGAGCAATCACGTGATGTCCTAAACCCATGACTTTCTGATTCCACCACCCAACCCTTTTCCTTTTCCATTATGGATAATTACAACTTTTCACGGATCACCCAAATGAAAACTCTCAGCACTAACAGACATTTCTAAATATTATAAAATAGGTAAGGAAATTAAAGTTTTAGAAAGAAGATAAAAATCAATTTAAAACAATATATGTAAATACTCAAAACAAAAAACAACATTCTCATTATGTTAGGATCTTAAAAATGTATGTGTCTCAATATTACCAGTCATCTTCTTTGGAAAGTGTTGATTCAGGGTGAGTTCTCAGATGCTTTGCTGAGTCACTCACAAAAAGATCTATACGTCGCCTGTTCTATCTTTCTGAGACTGTCATCCCCTAAGTATCAGATCAATGAGAAGAAATCATTGCCACAGCTCAAGAAATCTACTAACAAGTGAATGGTTGAGATGAAAGGCCATTTGAGGAGAACCAAAATTAAAATGGTCTCAACAGTGTTCCTGTGGATTTTTACAATATCTTTTAATTAAAGCAGCTGGAATTTCATCCTGGCTCACAAGCTTTCGTTATGGGTCCCAAGTACTTCAATCTTTTTTTTTTTTTCCTTTTTTTCTTTTAGTACTTATGCCAAATATCAGAGTCTTGAAAATACTGGAAAGCTTGTTTGCTTTTTATTTTGTTCCTTTCTCATTTTCCTTTTGCAAATGTGTTTTGGGCTGCACATTCCTTAGACATTTCTTTGCAGTTGGTTATCGAAATGAGTGTTTCCCTGTGACAATGTTTAGCCAGGAATGCCACTAGGTCATTGAGATTTAAGGCCTACTGCTGACTTGCAAGTTCCCCTGAGAATCACTGCCCTTTCCTTGTGTATTGCAGACTCAGGGGAGGCAGGCAGGGAACCAGCACGGTCAGAGGCAGCTGATGATTTGCGCTCAGTTAAGTCTGCTCTCATCATTCCTCCTATTGAAGCCCCACCCCAGTGTCCCCAAAGTGTCCATCTGCCAAGGGCAGGGCTGTACTAGCAACATTCTTTGCTCGTGAAATCTACTGAGCACCATCCTAAGATACCAGCTGGTCCAAAGCTGCTGTCTTTCTATAGACCATGCAGCAAATGGGAAAATAATGGGTCTTGGAGCCCACAGCCCTGAACTTCAATTCCAGTTCTACTTTTTACTAGTAATTAGTACCATAATTCACTGCGAAGTTTATTTAGCTTCATTGAGCTTCTGCTTTCTTGTTTCTAAAAGGGGCTGTTTATATATAACTGTAGAAAAACACCAAAAAAAGATATCGCTTTTAATACAAAAACTGCAGACATTTCTTCTTTTTGTAGCTGGCAGAACAGCTTTCTGAGGTGTTTAGAAAAATGCCTCAGTTTGGTCTTGATGAGTCATTTGGGGTTAAAAAGTATGATACCACTTGGGCAGAGCCTAAATGGATAGAGACATGGGAAGAAGCAGATTTCTATGCCCCAAAACATGTGAGGAATGCTAAGATTCTACAGGAAACCCTAGATTAGGGAGAAGGGTTTCAGAAACAGAGAGAAAACAAGGATGGAAGGAGGTCAATGAGGAGAGCCCCAAAGTTGTGTGGAAGGCAGGGGCAGGCTTCCCTCTAAGGAAGCTTGAGCACATGAGTCTGCACAAGGATGGCCAGCAAGGAGAAGTGAGGCCATGGGGGCTGGAATTCTGTGCAAGTCAAGCCAGCCATATGCCCAGGGTTAAGGCTACCTTTTCCTTCAGGCACAGGCACTAAATGTTGCCACAGCCCTGGACAGGGGTCTACAAAGAGAAACAGCCCAAATGACGAGTCCCTATCAAATCAAATGTCAAGTTTGAAGGTATTTCACGCCGTCCTCACACATAGCTGCCCCTGCGTACTCAACATACTTCCAGTAAATGCTTTGTTATCAGTGAGGTTGTGGGGATTACAAGAAAGTAGATGGTAACCACCATGCGATGAAGCAGAATAAAAGATGGCAGCCCAGAGGATGAGGAGTAATTGCTGTGATCCAAGTTCCAGAAAAAGAAAGAAAAGGAGAAATAGCTGGAGCGAAAAAATAAGTAATAACAGAGCTGGAAGTGACTGAGTTTGGAGAAACAACCACCGCCAAAACAAACACAGAAAATCTCTGGAGGCATTGAGAAGGGCCCTTGACTGCCTGCGCAGTGAGAGCTGTGGATATGGAAGGGTGGAGGACTTGAGGACATGTGGGTGACACTCCTCAGGGTGGCAGCAAGAATTAAGTGAATGAAAGTCCGTGAAGCATCTGACCCAGGGCCTTCTACCTATTTCAGGCCTCTCCTCTGTCACTTTTCACTCATTTCTTGTTTTGCTCACTCTGAGGGCTTCCCTGCACCCCGCCTTTTCTGGGCTCAAATGCCAAGGGGACTAAAAATGTTCACCTGGCTGGACCTGCTTCCAGGAAGAGGACCCCTGTTAATGACTCTGCTAGGCTTGGAAACCAATTAATTTCTGATTTTCTAATCATCTACTGGACTGTTGTCATCTTGGAGAAGTTTAGAAGGCAAATTTACTTCCCCTACTCTCAAAGATGCCTCGGATTAATTACAGGTTCATACAATCATATTCACTTTATATGAACCTACCTACAAAAGAGAAACAGATTCAAGGACATAGACTTGTAGTTCCCAAAAGGGAAGGGGTTGGGGGAAGGATGGAGTGGGAGGTTGGGGTTAGCAGATGTAAGTGATTATATATAGAATGGACAGACAACAAGGTCCTACTGTATAGCATAGGGAACTATATTCAACAACCTAAATGTCCAACGATAAATGAATGGATAAAAAAGACGTGGCACAAATATACAATGGAATATTACTCAGCCATAAAAAGGAATGAAATTAGGTCATTTGTAGAGATGTGTATGGACCTAGAGTCTGTCATACAGAATGAAGTAAGCCAGAAAGAGAAAAACAAATACCGTATATTAATGCATATATGTGGACTCTAGAAAAATGGTACAGATGAACCTATTTGTAGGGCAGGAATAGAGACATAGACATAGAGAACGGATATGTGGACACAGGTTGAGGAAGGGGAGGGTGGGATGAATTGGGAGATTAGGTTTGATATAAATACACTACCATGTGTAAAATAGATAGCTAGTGGGAACATGCTGTACAGCACAGGGAGTGCAGCTTGGTGCTCTGTGATGACCTAGATGGGTGGGATAGTGGGTGGGAGGGAGGTCCAAGAGGTAGGGGATATAGGTATACATATAGCTGATTCACTTCATTGTACAGCAGAAACTAACCCATCATTGTAAAGCAATTTTACTCCAATAAAATAAAAGACAACATCTAATAAAAATACAGCATCAAAAAAAAAAACCTATGACAAAACATAATGGAAAAGAATATTAAAAAAAGAATGTGTGTATATATTTATGTATAACTGAGTCACTTTGCTGTACAGCAGAAATAAACACATTATAAATCAACTATACTTCAATTTTTAAAAAAAATTTAAATAAAATAAAATCACATTTTTTTAATAAAATTTCCAGAAAAAGAATGCCATATTTTAAGTAAAGTTATTTATAAATTAGAAATAACTAGCAGTTGTATGACTCCTCACAATTTACAGTGAGCTTTCACATTCTTTTTTATCTTACTCAACCTTATTTAATTCTTACCACAAACCCAGTGGTGTCAGAAATATTGTTAATGGGGCTCAAACCCAGGTCCTTGCCAACAGTTTTATTCCACTACAGCTGAGGTGGCATCATTGACCAGATATGCCCACTCTTCCATTAACCTCTCCAAATTAATGGGAAAACTAGAATGATGGTACAAAATTAGAAAGAAAAAAAACAACAAGAAGCAAAAGACTATGAACTTGAAGTTTGTTCTTTTGTCTTCATAACCCCATTTGTAGCCTGATCACCCTTCTCTCTCCTTCCATCTCTCTTGTCCTTGTGTGTCTGGCAGCCCTGGTTCAGTCGACAAAGGAGAGTGCCCTTGGGCCCATATTCCTGGTGTGAAATAACAAGCCCATGATTCTGAGAAAATGTTCCTCATTGCAAATACCCTAGGAAAATAAATCAGACATTTTTCTTTTTCAGTAAAAGCCTTTACTTCCAAGCCTTTACTGTGAGTTCTAAAGCTGGGAGTTCACATTCATTGTGGGAGATCCAAAGTGGTTCCGTGGGCATCCACCATAATCAATACAGGCTTAAGCTCTCCATTGCAAAATCTACAGGAAGTAGGGACCCTTTTCTATTCTCAGAGCGCTTCAGATCTGGATGGCAAAAGAAGACGAGCTACTCAACATTTCATGGCTGTTCAAAAATCAAAGAACTCTCATATATGACAGAAGGGAAGCCACAAGGTTTTTATTTTTTTATTTAATTATTTTTATTTTTATTTTATTTTTTTAACATCTTTACCGGAGTATAATTGCTTTACAATGGTGTGTTAGTTTCTGCTGTATAACAAAGTGAATCAGCTATACATATACATATATCTCCATATCCCCTCGCTCTTGCATCTCCCCCCCCCACCCTACCTATCCCACCCCTCTAGGTGGTCACAAAGCACCGAGCTGAAATGTCATCTCATTTGGCTGAGCTGCAAGAGAGAAATTGCAAAATGTATGTTCCTTATGCCACTTAAGCAGACAAAGTCATTGTCTCTGAACCAAATATTTCTTCAGCTAAGAGAACATGAAAACAGTCAATTACCTGGCTCCATCTGCAGCTGTGGATTCCTTCCTGGCCATGGCTGATTAGTTTCAGCATGCTTGGGCCTGGCTTTGCTTTTCTGTCTAAGGAGGGTACCAAGGAAAAAGCTGATGGGCAGGTTACAGGACACTACTTGCTAGAGTCATTCCATGCTCCACCTGAACATCCAAAGCAATTAATCTCATCTGAATGGACTTGAAGATTATAGGATTTATAGGATGGTTGGATGGTCTGTTAATGAAAGCAGCTGGATAAACACAAAAATATTCCCAAATCAAGTTTTCTTAAGAAGCTCTTTCTTCATATGAGTTAATCAAAAAGTAGATAAATGGTAATTTGGGCACTATACCTCCATTTTAAGCAAAGCAAATGATGCATATGAAAATTGAAAATAATGATCCTGCAAGGAATAGTTATGGAAGGAGGCGGGGGGGGGGGGGAGCAAAAGTAGGGGAAGAGAAAGACAGAGGAAGTGTAATAAGTATAACAAGATTAATTTGTTCCCCTAACCCAGTTCCTCTTTTCAGCCCCAAACACACTGTGTGACCATTGGTATGTGTGGGTGACTATGAAAATGAGTGTGTCTGGGTGTATCTGTATGGGTCTCTGTATATGTGGTGTGTATATGAGGGAAGGGAAAACTGAGAGTGCATAAGGTGGAGGGGTTTGAGTGTGTATGGGTGTGCAGGGTGTGTATCTGAAGGATGTGTATAAGGGTACTTGAATAAGGGGTGTGGGGCTGTGGGTATGGATGGAGATTAGAAAAGAGAGTGTGTCTGAGCTTATGTAGGTGATATTTAGAGACTATGGAGGGGGTTCTGTTTGTTAGGGTGGTAAGTGTGGGTGTGTGTATATGAGGCAGGAAATGTGCACGTGGAGCTGTGTATACGCACCTGGGGTACACGTACAAGGTGAGGGTATGTGCCTAGGAACTGCGTGCAGGTCCTGTGTGTAAAAGCAGGGTGGTGTGTCTGTGCAATCAACGTGATGTATGAGATCCTCTGAAAAGCAAACTAAGCCTTTCTTTTGCCTCAGCTGCCCTGCCCTGAGTGTCCTCTCCTCGAGATGGTCCTGCTCTCAATATTCAATCCCCTGGAGCTCCTTCTGAATCTGATCTACACTTGGAAATCCACACCTTTGTCTCCTTTTCTGGGACTCAGGGGATTGATTTTTATGATTTATGTTACCTTAGACTTTCTTTTGCCCACTGAGCTTATTTGGGAAAAATACCTCTGGGCCAGAATTTCTGCTGACAAATCATCATCGTCATCACCACCACCACCGTCATCATCACCATCACCACCATCATTATCACCATCAACATCATCATCATCATCTTCCTCATCACCATTACCATCATTGTCATCATCACCATCACCACCACCATCATTATCACGATCCTTGTCATCATTCCCACGTGTTGCGCAGCACCGAGCATTTACTATGTATCATCATCTCAAGCTAATGACACATTATCCTTTTTGAAAGGTTAATTCTACAGCATAAAATACAGCTGGATTTGCTCACAAATCTATGCTAGTCAAGAAAAAGCTGTCTGAAAGGCTGAGGAGTACTAGAGACCTTCTAATTAACATACAACTTCTGTTTCTGGTCCAAAGCCCCAATCCATTCAGAGATCTTGCTTGTTCTACCCTTACATGAAAATTCTTTTAATTCAGCTTCAATTTATTCATCCCTTCTACCACCCCGCTAAAATACAAAATTAGTAATCCATAATATTTCCCTGGACGTTTATAGAGATACATATTGTTTTTGTTGGTGGTGTCAGTATGTGACTAGACTTACTGCAACACAGCCTGTGGAGATAACAACGCTGTGTAACCATTTTCCAGAATGGAACCCCACAGAGAGCAGTTTGTTACAGCATTTGTACCAAGGACATTTTCACAAGGCTCCACATTTCCATTTCATAAACATCCATTCCCAGGAGAGCAAAACAGGAATTTCTCAAGGACAACAAAACAACAGCAATGGGGTAATTTGCAGGCAAAGATACAGCAAGTGTGCCAAACCTTTGATATTGGAGGCAGCATTCAGTCTATTTAGAGCAGGAGAGCCAATGACATTTCCCAGTTTCACCTGGTGTTCTCTCCAAGGCAAGAAGAAAGGGAAAAGTGATGAAGGGTGTACACAACCTCTATCTGTACGGTGAAATTTTCTCTAACTGTAATGGATTGAAAAGTTGGGAGGTTACTCAAATACACAGAGAATTCAGTTCTCACTTTTATGGCCAAGTGAGTTCTGTATCCTTCTGCATAAGGAATTGGAATGACAAATATCCTCGGCACTTGCATCTCCATCCATTCAAGTCTCTACTGGAAAGGAGACTCTAGTTCCAATGCCTTCTGGCAAAGAAAGGCAACACCCCTTATGGCTGCTAGCCTAAGTCTTTATAAAACCCAGAGAGCTGCATAGATATTCCAGAGACCCAGATGGTAGATCATGTCACAACTGTGTCCTGGCATTGTCCTCAGGCCATGTCCAGGGAGACCATAGATGCCACACAGTTACTAAAGCTGGACTCATCCCCATTGCCTGATTATAATGTCAGGCAACTTGTTGACAGGCTGGAATACTTTTCTTTTTGTGCAATTGTTTCAAAGACTGATTTAGACATCACAGAGTAACAATAGTCAGCTTATTCAAGAATGTGGATACAAACAAAATGTGGGCACAAGATATATCAGAGCCCACACTTAAATGCTATCCATTCATTCATCCATCCACTCAGCAAGCCTTTGTAGAGAGCCTGCAGTGGCCAAGTATGAGTCTTAGAATGGTGTTCAGAGATGACCCTACCAGGCCTCACACATTCAAGAAGTTCAAAGCCCACAGACAATTCAACCAACCATTAATAGACAGAGAGGTCAGTGCTTTAAATGCAGCTAAAGGAACAGAATGGATGTGTACTGAGCAGAGCCTGGGTTGGGGCAAGGAGGGACAGAGAGCTGAAGCTCCCTTGAAGTCATGACACTTGAGCCGAGCCATGAAAGAGGAGCAGGAACTGTCCAGGCAGAGGCGGGCAATTCTCCAGCTGCAGAATAAGTGGTTCCAGAATATCCCCTTACAGGATCGCCAGAGGAAGCTGGGGCTGGGGAACATTAGGCCAAATATTTCACACCGGAATCCGTGAGAATGCCCGGAAAAAACCGGCCCCCCAAAGTTGCTCTGTAGAACTCTTAGTAAATGCCACATCTCATTCACTCACACACACACACACACACACACACACACACACACTGCCATCTTCCTAGAGAGCAGAGAATACTGTGGGAAAAATTAGGTGAGGTTACAGTCCATTCTTTGGTCTGTTGATGCCAGGCATGAGGGAGTACAGCTGCATAATTTATGTTAAGTTTTCCTGGGAAACAAAATCTCCTAAAGACTGTGAAATCTTACCTTGCATTGCCTTCCAATGGATGAAGTACCATCTTGTTTACAAGGGCATAAATCCCTCCAGTTCCACAGCTTGCATCTGTCATTACACTAGCTACCTGTGCCAGCTACAGTCCTAAGGAGACACCGACCTACTTCAGATTTAGTGTGGATGACAGTACATGCAACAGCAAACTGGGGCACAGAGTACAGAAATCCAGAAGTACATGGGAACCCCATGCCTGTCCTTCAGCAGGACTAATTAGTTATCAAGACTTTTACTCATAGTGACCATATCACATGGATATATATTAATTCTTTAGAATGTGTCAATCTTCCCTGCCCTTGCACCTGACTAAACACTTTCCACCCATGCAAAGCCAGCTCAAGTCCTCCATGTCCCTTAGAAGTCTTTCTCTTTTCCCCTAAATTCTTACAACAAAGAAAATGTGCCATGTGCAATTTAGCCCTAACTTACATTCTTTTTATTGTTGTTGCTTATAAAGTGTTACCTTGACCTCACAAATAGATTTTAAGCCCCCTGAGGAAAAACTATACCTTATAAGGCCATCAGCATCCTTCACACCATTATCAAGGGTTATTCCTCTCCCATGATAACTAATACCCTATTTCTGTCTGCCTATTGGATTTCCCCTGGTGGACAGTCTACAAGAACCAGAACCTCAATACAGCTAAAGTTGGGATCATCTTTCTACCAAAATGAAGTCCTCTTTTTGACTGCCTCTAATTCTCTGAAGCTCTGACTTTTCCTTGTGTTAACCTGCCTGCAGCCACAGGTGACATTAACTCTTTTTTTCTCTTCCTTCGTGTCTCTCATAGTCATTCTCTCTTTTAATGATTAATGCCATTGCCCTGGTTCTGGCCTCTATCACTTCTCATCAGGACAACTTCAGAACCTCCTATCTGATCTCCCTTTAACATTTCTCTTCCAAATCCAGTCACCCCTATGATTCAGTCACATTAAACTTCCTGTAATGTCACATGAATGGTGTCCCTCCTGTGGCTTCTCACTGACCACTTTATGAAGCACATACATTTCTTTAATTACTGTTCAAAACCCTCTACATTCTGACACTCATTTTTCCAGCTTCGTACTTACTACTTCTCATCCCATACCCTTTATTCCAGCAAAGCTATTTCTGCTGCTTGAACCTCTCTTGTGCCTGTCTAGCTCCACACCTTAACTGAAGCCATTACTTTTACATAAAATATTTTTCCAACTATCATATCATAATTTAGCTCTGTCTCCAAGGTATACGTAGTGTGCTGTGAACTCTTAATAAATGAACCCATCAAGAATTAGGCATTCTGTTCTTTGCTGGAGGCATTTTTTATTTAAGTGATTTTATAATATACTTAATACATTAAAGGCACTATGTTAAATATTGGAGGATTAATCTAGAAAGCACAATTCCATTTAGTAAGAGGTCAAAAGCATAGAGACATGAAACAAAGAGATTAATTAATCAATTAATACAAGAGAAATAAAACATCCTTGATGTGAAGTCATGGTTCTTCATAGTGAAAAGCGCACTGAACAACAAAATTCATAAATGACTCATATAAAACATACCCTAGTAAAATTTTGGAATTCTGTGGATAGCTACAAAAGCATAAAATTTTCAAAGAAATGGACAGAGGCCCCTTTTAAAAAAAAATCTACACTTGGCTTTTCATCAGCATCACTAAATAATTATTACAAAATCAGAAGCAATATTTGAAGTTTCAAGGCTAAACTGTTGGACTCTAGAATTCTATGCACAGTAAAACTAACATATTAGTGCAAGGGCAAAAAAAAACATCTATTATCTATATATATAGATAGATTTTTTTCTCTATCTATTATATATATATATAAAAGAAAAAAATATTTTGGTGATGCAAGAATACAGATGTCCTATTAAACCAAACATTCTGTAAATCATTCAAGGTTACACTGCAGAAAAATTAATTACATGATATGGAATATGATGGGTCACCCAAAAAATAAATTATGGTTATTCCTAAACAACAGTTGATGTATAATCTTTATAAATTAATGAAAATATAATAATTATGACATGATAAGGAGAATAAGAGAGATGGTATCCTAAATTTCTTTCAGTGGTCAGAGAAAAATACAATGACTAACTTTAAATGATTATAGAAAATATGAGTTTTAAAATATGCACTAAACATTTAAACATATCAAGTACTCAAAATAGGTATTGAACCATAATTCCAAACCAGATGAAAAAGCTGGACTAAGAAAACTCATTCAATTCCACCATATACATGCATACACACACACACACACACACACACACACACACACACAAAGGCCAATAAAGGGGGGAAAGGAAACAATAATACATCATATAGAAAAATGCATAAAATATGAGCCAGTGTTAATAAATGTAAATGGGTTAAATTTCCTTATTAAAAGGTGACTATCAGAATAAGATACTTTTTTCCTCCTCCAGCCCCAGCATATCCTCGAAGCACCACTGGTCAGTGAATCCCAGTCAGGGCAGCACTTTGTTCAACATCTTGGTGTTAACTTCTATCTCTCTGCAACATCCTGAACCATGGAAGGAACCACAACCCAGAGGAGAGGAAAAATAGTGCCAGAATAAGATTTTAAAAGGAATAAATAAAAAATCCAGTATTTTGTTATTAATGAGCATGATATCTAAAATAGAATGACACACAAAGGTTAAAAATTTATAAAGATGGGAAAGGATGAACGAAGTAAAATTGAAGAAAAAAAGAAAATAGACATGGCAAAACTTCATATGGGACAAAAATGATACAAAGTTCACAGCAAAAACTAGGACAAAGAGATATATTTTGTGATAATAAAAAAGTGAAATCAAAGTTATGTTATAATATTCATGAACATTATGTAATTAACAACATAGAATCAAAATATTTATGCAAAATTTTTTGAAAAAAAAAGAAATTGACAGATCTGGATTTGAAAATTCTTCCCTCAGTAAAAATAGATTAAAATTAGTTGAATTATAAAAGAGTTTAATAACTCAATAAAGAAGCTTAATCTAAAAGTGTGTGTATAGGTGTGTGTGCATCTGTGCACATGTGCGTGCATGAGACAGAATTGTTTATAAAGCTCTGTACCTAATACACAAAACACGCTTGTTTTATAATAATATGAACATTCCAGAATCCTGACTATTAGGGCACAAAGAAGAATCTCAAAAGGGCCAAAAAGCTGCATTTACTGGATCCAAATTAATAATAAAATGGGATAACCAAAAATTTATCAAGTCATTTAGAAATTAGAAACAAGCAAATGAAAGCAACTTTCAATATGCTCTTTGGTAAAAGAGGATGACAGGACTAAAATAACCCATTTAAAAATGAATGACAGGGAAAACATTGCATTTATCAACTTGTCTCATGTGGCCAAAATGTTATTCAAAGTAATGAGTAATGTGCTTATAAAACAAGTAAGACTAAAATAAGAATTACATATTAAACACCAGTAGCTAAAAAATAAACAGTAAAATGAACCCAAAGAAAGTAAAAGAAATAAATTAATAATTATTAAAAATTTAACTTGATATAGGAAACAAGCAAATACTGGGTTAATAAAACCAAGAGCTAATTCTTTGAAAAGAACTTCCCTCCAAAAATATGAATAAATCTTTGGCATATGTGTTTAGTAAAAATGATCCAAGTAATAACACTGAATGTGAGAAAAATACTGTACATACAAAAAAATCTGAAGACCTTTTTAATTATGTGAAAATAGTAGGGTTTTTTTTTTGTTTCTTTAGATATTAGGAATGGGACTCCAGGTCCTTACTCCAGGTCCTTTTTCCAACATTCTAACAATAAATTTAAAATCTAAATAAAATCATCTATTTCCTAGGGTATATATATTATATCATACTGATTCAGGATACTAGAAAACATGAGTAGACTTACAATCATATTTTTATTTGTTTCTTTGTTTGTTTGTTTGTTTGACCATGCGGCTTGCAGGATCTTAATTCCCCAGCCATGGATTGAACCTGGGCCCTTGGCAGTGAAAGTGCAGAGTCCTAACCACTGGACTGCCAGGGAATTCCCAACAATCATATTTTTAAAGTAAAATTGTAATTGAAATTCTCCTGAAAAATAACACTAAGATCAGAGTTTTAATAAAAATTTTATAAAACCTGCAAAGAAGGGATACTTCCAATATTATATAAGCTAACAGATTATATTTTAAAAAAGATTAAAAGGCCCTCAGTACATTCCATAGACCTATAAAATCCCTAATTTTAGAAAAATCCTGGGCTAAAAATACATGATATTAGTCTTAGATTGGTCTTAGAGACAACCATCATAAGAACAAAAATGTGTCAACCTTAAACAAAATGAACAGCAATTATTTATTAAGCAAAGGTGAGTTTATTCAGGAATTGTAGATGAATTGCAATTTGAGACAAGCAAACTATGGCAAACCATGGCAAGTCTGAGGAAACAAAGGAAAGATTAGCTTTTATTAGTTTCTGGGAGGAAATTGGGGGGACTTATTTTGAACAAAAGTTCACTGGAGGATGAGAGTTCAGGGTTTTGATGGTTTCACATTGGTTGAAGGTGATGGGCAGTTTCCTGTTACTAAGGAATGCTGAAATCTCCTTTCTTCCTACTGCCTGTGTAAGTTGAGATGAGTGGTACATATGTGAGAGCTCTCCCTTCATGACTCCCAACTCCATTTTAAATCAGATTTCCTTTATCCATTTTCACAAATATATACAATTTTTAAACCAGTAAAAGAAAATAAAATCTATTCAATAGAAACATATATGTATATGGAGAGAAAGAAGGAAGAGTGTACAATAAATGGAGGGTATAAGATAAAATGACAGAAATAAACCCTAATACAATTTACAATAAATGTAAATAGGTTAAACTCACCAGTTACAGACACTCTTGAATTAGATAACAAAAACAAGGTTGAAAAATTACCATCTAGAGGAGACACACTCCAAACAGAAAACACACAGATTCAAAAAAAAGGGCTATCAAAAAGTATACTGGGCAAATCTAAAGCAAAAAGGACCTGAAGTCCCTTTCCTAATATCTGAAGAAGCAAAAAAAAAAAAAAAAAAAAAAAAAACCCTAGATTTTAAGACAAATACAAGTGATCAATAAATATGTAATATTATTAAGGAAAAAATAGAGCCAGAAGATCACATGTTTGCTTTAAAATCTACTTTTTCAGATATGTTACTAACAAAATAGTCTCAAAATATAAAAATCAATAAATTACAAAAGTAGAGGGGTAAATAAATTACCAGATGTAGGTAGAGATTTTAACTCACCCCTCTTCAAACAAGTAGAAGAAAAATAAGAAACTTCAAAGAGCTGAAAAATACTATGAATAATAGTAAAGAAACAGACAGCACATGTCTTCTTGAGCATATATAGATCAGTAGCAGAAACAGAACATGTAATAAGTCAGAAACAGAAGCCTCAGATAATTCAAAAGAATAGATATCATATATGCTGTTCTCTGATCTTATTCAATAAAAATTGTTAAAATAACAAAATGAGAACTAAAAAGATCCTCCATGTTCAGTAACTTAGTAACAAAATAACTCCTGTTGAAAAAGGAAATTAAGAAATATTTAGAATACAATGCTAGTACAAATGCTCACCAAGCTAAATTACAGGGAAATTTATAGTCATAGATACTACAAATTCACTTTTGTACCTAAATAAGAACAAAAAAAGTGCAGAGACCTCCTGTTTTTGAAGATCCAATTTTAGAAAAATATCAATTCTCCTTAAATTAATCTATAAATTTAAAGCAATCTCAATCATGATTCTCAAAAGATTATTTTTATGTAATCTAAGAAAATTATTCTAATTTGTATCATATTCAAGTATCTCCCCAACATTTTAAA
The DNA here is from genome assembly GCF_011762595.2 of Tursiops truncatus. Lineage (NCBI taxonomy): Eukaryota > Metazoa > Chordata > Mammalia > Artiodactyla > Delphinidae > Tursiops > Tursiops truncatus. The sequence goes on from NC_047035.1 coordinate 131,886,712, forward strand.
ATGATGAAAAGGGCCTTGCTTCATCAGGTGGTAGACAGTGCCAAAAAGTCCTAGTAATTGAAACAATGTTGTATGGGTTCAAGAGCAAACAAACCTATAGATAGAGAAAGGAGAGCTGCCGTTACAAGTATTAAAGTCAATACAATGGTCATTAGTGGGCTTCCCTGGTTGCGCAGTGGTTGGGAAGTCTGCCTGCCGTTGCAGGGGACACGGGTTCGTGCCCCGGTCGAGGAGGGTCCCACGTGCCGCGGAGCGGCTGGGCCCGTGGCCAGTGGGCCGTGGCCGCTGAGCTTGCGCGTCCGGGGCCTGTGCTCCGCAACGGGAGGGGCCGCAGCGGTGTGGGGCCCACTTACCGCAAAAAAACAAACAAACATAAAAAAGTCATTAGTGCTATCTAGCAAATACTGTGTAGGGTATCGGTGCATTATACCATCCCGCCTCACCCCCCCACCCCTGCTTGAAGTTAGGTACGATCATGTGACTTGCTTTGGACAGTGAAATGTCCTTGTGTTCTTTTCGGGTAAAAGCTTTAAAACCCATGCCCTCTTTCCTTCTGATATCATGACTGTCAGCAGCAGCTCTGATACTCCTGATGCCTGAGCAAGAATAGAGCAGAACCCTCAGCCAGCGCACAGTGGATATGTAACATAAGGGAGAAATGCACCTTTGATTTATATACCAGTAAGCCTTGGGCTGGGAATTCCCTGGTGGTCCAGTGGTTAGGACTCAGTGCTTCCTCTGGTCCCAAGTTCAATCCCTGGTCAGGGAAATAAGATCCCACATAAAAAAAATAAATTAATTTTAAAAATAGAAGATTAAAAAGACTTGGATTTTACTATGACATAAGCTAGCCTAGACTGAGAGAAAAAGAGGTCTTTTACCTTTTCGAGTTCTTATAGTACTCAATATTTCAGAAAAATGTACTCAGACATTCCTTCTAAAATTTGAATTAAAAATCTTACTAAAAGTTAATTAATAGCAACAAAAAGAAGGTATTGGGAGGAAGCTATTTTCTTGTTGTTGTAATAATTCAGTCTTCTGAGTTTAATTTCTCACAATGTAGTTTACAATAAAACAGTGCTTTACAGAAATTAGGGATTTTGACAATCTGAGAGATTGAGAGAATAACTTCCTAAGAATCTCTTATCCTAAAAGAAAACAAGCAATCTTCCTACTTCCCTTCCAAACTTTTTAATTTCTAGGAATTTTAATAGACAGATATTAACTGCCCGGCAGTGATGGGAAAGGATGTAAAACACACAGAACTGCTGCCTCATCTATGGTGTTTCAAGTAAGCAATGGAAACAATTATGAACAACTTTTTCTTTGCTATGCTCTCATCTTTGGAGCAAAAGTTAAAGGCAGTGGGTTGATAATAATGGCCAGTTATCCATGAAAACCCCAAAAGAAAAAATGGCTCATGATGGGTCTGACCTCTGACAATTGCTGGAACTTTGGTTAGCAGAATTCTGTACATGAGTAACAGAAATCAGAGTTCTCCTCTTCAACACTAATCTCATTAGTTGAAACTATGAGCAAATCATGGCCCATAATTTGCGCAGTGGGCCCAGTTATCTTAGAACGAAATCTCTCTTTCTAATGTATCCCATTAGATTATTCTTTAGCTTCTCAATTTTAATATCTCAAAGTTATTGGTCTCAAACCAATTTGTTTAAAATCCAGATAGATGGTCTTTGCAATATAAGTGAACTAACCATAGCACACTGATAGGGAATTTTATGATGTTCAGATATTGCTACAACACACAGAGCAACTGGAGGTGAACGCTATTCAGCTGCTAAAATTGGCAAAGAAAACTGATGTATTTACTCATAGCCCATTTATTTAGGTAAAAAGACACTAGAAATTCTAGCTCTCAGCACATGCCATAATGATTCCAAGGAAGTTTGGGGATGTCTAACCACCACTCAGATCCTGACTCAAGCACTTTTGACTTGTAAATGTAATTACAGTTATTGTATAGAAATCATCTGGAATCTCAACTGTGAGAAATGGAAAAGTAGGCTGGACTATTTCCTTAGTACAATTCTCTAGAGAGTCTCTAAACAAAACTATGATACTATCTGCAAGACCATTCCAGAAAATTCTGTTCATTCTATTTATTTGTCTGAGTTGATACTAAATCTGGCATCATTTCTCTTTGCCCGGTCACTCTGGTTTCTTCTCAGTTAATTATGATAAGTTACTGAAAAAGCCTGGAGAGTAGCAAAAGTGCTTGTGGTACAGGCACTAAACAAGATTAGAAAAAAGAGCATTCAAAACGGCCGTTTAATCTTGAAGTTATACTAGAAGGAAAATGTCTTTGATTCCCAAGTGATATTACACAAATGTCTATGTGGGATAATAGATGGGATAAAGAATGCAGAAATGACTAAAATTAATGGAGTAGTTATCACAGAGAGCCAGCTCTTTGACTTTGGATCTGAGTTTTCTTTCTCTGTGTCATATGAGACAAAGGCAACTGGAGAACAGTGGAAAGAAAGGGGGATTTAGAATCAGAAGTCTGAACTGTGGAGACTGAGCAGGAGAGCTTACCCTCCTTGTGTACTGGTCCTCACCTATGAGGTACAGATCGTGACTTGACCTTAACAGTAGTTGTACGGATTAAACTAAATGAGACAACATGCAAATTACTTTATCAATTGCAAAGCATTTCTCAAGTGATCATTTTTATGATCCAATTTTGCAAACATCACTGAAATTTTCAACAAGGATCTAGTGGAATCTGAGATAGGAATCCTGATACCAAGGTCTGCTCCATGCCCTAGTCGATGATGTTAGTCATTCATGCAGAAAGAATAGACAAGCAAGAAAAAGACACGCTCAAGAGTCCACTGAAAGCGGATGCAGGCTCTCCAGCAGCACTCAGTGTGGGAAGCAGCAAGCTGGCCAGGCTACCGTTATTTTGCCTCCTGAAATCAGAAGTAAGGCCAGAGAGACCTGCCTTCCTTCAACATGCCTGACCCTGGTAGGCAATGTTCAGCCTTGCTGGGTCTTATTGATCCTTCCCTGGTCCAAATTCATGTCTCCCTTGTTTTCCCATTTCACATCTTACTGCTTTGCTGAATGATTTGATTGGTAAATTATTCAGTAAAGCAACCATAAATTATTCTATTTCATCAATTTTACAACTGCTGAAGGAAGCTGTTCAAAGTGTTTTTCTTGACTCCTGCTTGCTGTATACCTGTAGCCCTCTACCACAAAGCACAACTTTGCTATGAGTTTTACATGCAGGAAGCCTCTGAGATCCATTCAGATTCAGCCAATCACCAATGTGACATGAACATCTAATCAAAAGGCCATGTTTGCTGTGTTTGCCTTGGATGATAAACACATTCCAGCTGTGTGATCTTGACAAGTTATTTAACCTTTCTTTGCCTCAGTTTCCTTATCTGTTATATAAGCATAATAATAGCACCTATCTCATAGGAAAGTTAAGAGGATTAAATAAATGAATACTTATAAAGCACTTAAAATAGTGCCTGGGACATGGTAAGCGCTATATATGGGCTTGTTAAATTTAAAAAGTACATTATTATTCTTTATAAGGGAAATCATATATGAATCCAGAATAACAAACTTTTAAGTGAAGATGAACATATATTAAATTTTTATTGTAAAACAATATTCCAAGTGCGGTTGTCTCTGAGAGAGACACTATACATTTGTCAAAAACTCATAGAACTTTACAGCACAGTGAATCATAGTATACATAAAGTTGGAAAATCATTTGGGAGGTCAGGGGATCCCAGAATGGAATGCAGATTGGGACAAATGAATCTAACTGCATTACAAATGTATGAAACAAGCTCACTGAAGGGGGTGGGAGAAAAAGGTCGTGATCTAAGTAACTTTGGAATTCAGTAAAATCTGTAAGAGTAAAGGCAACAGAAACTATACACAAGCAAGTATTCTAGTTGATAGAGTTATTTTCTATGGGGGTAGGTGTTAATAATTCTGATACTGTTATACATGTATATTGGATTAGGGCAGTTAAATAAGCGGGTGGAGGGGCAAGTTTCTCACTGTTGAGTAAAAGTTGACGGATAAGCAAGAGAAGGAGGTGTGAATGATCCATGTGATAACAGATTATAGTTGGAGATATTAGTATAAACCCATATTTAGCTTAATAGAGACACAGACGGTTACATATAGCTATGTGTATACACACACATATATTTCCTTGTTCTGACAGCTGAGGGAGCCTGAAGGAATAGTATCCCAGTAACAGCAAGCACACCTAGTGCCAAGATCTTGGTTTTTAATGATATTTTCAGTAAAAAACAAAACAAAACAAGGATCCTTGGAGAAATGGCTGATTCTAAGAGTGGGGCAAGAAACTCTCAAGAAAATTCTGGAGCATCTTACAGTGACAGAAAGGAAGAATATGGTTTTAAAAAGAAAAGAGAGAGAGAGAGAGAGACATAGTATGTCAAAAGGACACAGAAGCCAAGGGAGCATTATCAGAGGCCAGAGTTGAAACTTCATTTGAGCAACAAAAGAAATTAAGTAGTATTGGATTATAACCCAAAGTATAAAATAAATATTCATGAGTTTATACTGACATAAATAAATGATTAAATACATAAATAAGGTTAGGGAGAAGAGATAATCTCCCCCGAAAAGAATTTCAAATAGTTTATACATATGGTCCACCCTCAAGAAGGTGGAGTACAACTTTCTATTCAGTGACATTCTGCCACAGACAACAGTGTGGAAAAAAGGAAAAACATAACTTCACGGGGGGAAATCTGACAAACGTGACCTCAGCCAGGTGATCCAAATCAGCATCAACAGTGACAAGTCATGTTGGTAGTATTCACCCTTGACATCATGTGATGAAAATGACTCTACCTCTGTGGTCTTCCTCCCTAGAACTCATAACCAAGGTCTAATCATGAGAAGAATATCAGACCAATCCCAACTGAAGACAGTCTGCAAAATACACCTGACCAGTCATCTTCAACGCTGTCAAAATCTTCAAAAACAAGGAAGGTCTGAGAAACAACCACAGCCAAGAGGATCCAAAGGAAATATGATGAATAAATATAACCTGATATCCTAGATGGGATCCTGGAACAGAAAGGGGACATTAGGTAAAAACTAAGGAAATGTGGAGAAAAGGGTAAGGAGGGAGGAGGGATGAACATTAACCACAATAACAGTGTGCCATGAATTGAGGAGAATGGCTAACTCAACCCTCTGCCCCCAAGGCAACGAATCAAACAAGTCAACTAACACACGACTGAAAGGTAGGACCTGAAGAAGTTACAGTTATCCTGAGAAGGGAAGAGAAAGAACTAGCAGGGAGATGACTGGCTTCCCTGGAAAGACAGCTCCTGTGGAGCCACCAAGCAAGCATTGGAGGCCCTGGTTGAGACCTCACTACATGTGGCCATCTCTGGATGGAGTGGTAGACACCACACTGATTTAATGGGTGCACGGTGGGACCAGGCATTAGCCTGGTTTGAGAGGATCCCCGGGGATTCTGAAATCCAGCCACGGTTGAAAGAGCACCACTGAACTGTATCAGGGATGGCAATGGAGATTTGTGAAATCCTGTAGCTTTCAGCACTTGGAATGTTATGTGGTCTTGTGGCCACCAATCCTGCCTTCTTAGCAGACAATTGTCCAACAATACTGAAATGGACAAAAGAGAATATGGATTGTTACACACCAGGGAGAAAGAGAAAAGGAAAACACCCAAACCCTTTAGTTGTGTGTTAATAATTCCATTCTACAAAATGACATGGAGCTCAGTCTGGAAAATCATGCCAGTTGGATTAGATCACCAGGGTAACAATTTACAGCAAAGCCAAGAAACTCCCCCAATTCTTTCTGTTCTCCAAGCTAATTTCCAGGATTGGAGGAAGAAAGAAGAGTAATACTGGCTGCCCTCAAAGGTCCAAAATGAACTGGAACCAATATCACAAGGCAAGGCTTGCTGACTCTGAGGTAGACCCCTGGTCCATAGTTTCCGCAAAAGGAGTTCCTTACTCTAGTTAGAGTTGAAAACCACAAATTTATTTTCAATATGGAAGCCCTGATGAGAAGCTGGACCTAGGAACACACACCCAAACATCAGTGACACTTCTATGGTTACTTGGTATGAGACAAAACTCTTTTACCAACATGCAGTATCTCCAAGTTTTGTTTTTTCTTTTCAGGCAAAAGTGCTATAAATAGATAAGAACATCTATTAATATAATATTTGTCAGAAGTAGATTAAAGAAGAAAAATATGGTCTAAGGATACATAGTATTTAGCATAAGTGGATTAAAGAACAAAAATGCTCAAAAAAGATTACGTCCTTTTATAAAGTACTAAAATACAGGAGTAGAGGAAAACTGCTTTACCACAATAAAGGCCATCTGTTTCTATCTAAAAGCCATATTCATGATAAAATAAATTTGTTCAGTTTCACTATTATTAATATTCTAGAAATTCTATTCACTGAAAGCAAAAATGAGATAGCAGTAAGGGTTAGAAATATTGAAAAATAAGTGATAAAAAATTTCTGGCAGTATAATTTCATAGTTAGATAACTCAAGAGAATAAGCTAAGAAACTATTTTAATTAATAAAAGTTTGATAGGTAGTCTGGTAGAAAATAAAGCACACACACACACACACACACACACATATACACACACATACATACCCCCCAATTCTCATAGTGTGGCTGAAGATATAATGAAAAAAATCTCCTTTCACAATGTCCATGGAAATATGCAATTATAAGAAATAGCTTTAATGAGAAAATAACTCAGCAATATTTTACTGAAAGACATAAATAAAGACTTGAATAAATGAAAAAGAACATCATGATCTGAGATGGGAGACAACATTTTAAAAGTACAATTTTCCCAAATCAATTTATATTTCATATAAGTCTAATCGAAACCCCAACCTGTTTTTTCACTTGGAAAAATTGCTGTAAATGTCACCAGAAAAAAAAATGTCTAAATATAATTTTTTAAATATTTGAAGAAGGAGGAGCAATCTTATCAGATAGCAATGCATATTACAGAGGAACAGTACAAAAATGGTTTCATACTGGCACCAGCTAGGCATATGGGGAAACTAAACAGAAGAGTCACTTAGTAATGTAGAGAAATGGTTAACAATTTATACCCACATACATGCATGCACACATTTACTCAATAAGAGATTTAGAGTCTGATAATGATTTGGAAAAATAGACTTTCATATCATACCTTGAACCAAAATAAATACAGCACTCTACCAAGCACATAGTTGACACTCAATATTTATTTATTCATTTATTTATTTACTTATTTATTTATTTAGCTGTGTCTCATGGCATGTGGGATCTTAGTTCCCCTACCGGGGATTGAACCTGCAGCCCCTGCATTGGAAGCTCAGAGTCTTAACTACTGGACTGCCAGGGAAGTCCACTCAGTATTTATTAAATGTGAAAGTTACAGATAAAATTTAAAACCATATTTAAAAAAAGAAAACTGTATGTGATATACATCAGAACTCTGAAGGATAGGGAGAATTTTCTATTCTAGAAGAAAAGGAAGAAATCGTAAGAGAAGAGATGGACAGATGTCGGATGCAAAAATTTTTAATGTTTACATCACAAAATAAAAGGATAGAATTGGAAAAGAATTCATAGCAAATGTGCTTTTATGCATTAATTTACAGAAATATTTTTGTAATGTAATGAGAAAAGTGACTAGGCTCTGAGAGACACAATGAGATTTTTCACAACAAAGAATTACAACTATCAAAAAATTTAGAAATTGATCCACTTTAGTAATCAAAGAAATGAATGGCAAAACACCTATTAAATTAACAAATAATTTTTAAAAGATAATTATATGCAATTCTGGTGAATAAGAGATTCATTATGGGCAGAATTGTAATTTGAGGTGATACTGTAGTGCCAAGAGATTTATCAATATGACTTTATAGTCATAAAAATGCCCATGAAAGTAGTTCCTTCCCTGGTAGTCTATCTTAAGGAAACAACACAAAATAGTGGAAAAGCTTATTCTATAGTATGTATAGTAAGAGGAATTGTTCAACAAGAAGGGGCTATTTTGCATAAACTATAGTATACCTATTCTGCCTTGATTTTTAACAGCTTTATTGATATTCAGTGACTTTTAATATATGCAGAGTTGGGCAATCATCATCTCATTAGAATATTTCATCACTCCAAAACAGAAAACCTGCATCCCTTAGCTGTCACATCTGAGTCCCACCCTCCCAGCCCTGCAATCACTAATCTACTTTCTGTCTCCATACATTTGCTATTCTAGGCATTTTGTATAAATGGAATCTTATAATATGTGATCCTTTATGACTGGCGTCTTTCACTTAGTGTAACGTATTCAAGGTTCATTCATGTTGTAGCGTGCATCAGTATTTTGTTTCTTTTTATTGCTAAATAATATATCATTATAGGGATGTGTCACATTTTGTTAATCACTTCCTCAGTTGATGGACATTTGGGTTATTTCCTATTTTGGATATTATGAATAATGTTGCTATAAACATTCATGTACAGGTTTTTGTGTGAACATATGTTTTCATTTATTTTGGGTATCATTCCTCTAGGAGTGGAATTTTCAGGTCATGTGGTAACTCTATATTTAACATTTTCAGGAATGGTCAATCTGTTTTCCACACTGGTTGCACCATTTTATATTCCCATCAGCAGTGTCTGATTTCTAATTAAGAATTAGAAATTCCTAGTTTCTCTACATTCCAACAAAGATATGTTATCATCTGCCTTTTAAAAAATTATACTCATCCTAGTGGTTGTGAAGTAGTATTTCGTTGTGGTTTTGATTTGCGTTTCCCTGATGGCTGATGATGTTCAGCATTTTTTCATGTCCTTGTTGGCCATTCTTATACCTTCTTTGGAGGTATCTATTAAGAGCTTTCCCATTCTTTAATTGGGTTATTTGACTTTTTATGACTGAGTTGTAAGAACTCTTTACATGTTCTAGATAAGTCCCTTATCAGATATGTATTTGCAAATACTCTCCTCCATTCTGTATGCAACCTTTTCACCTTCTTGATGATATCCTTTGAAACACAAAAGTTTGTGATTTTGATGATGCCCAATTTATCTATATTTTTCTTTGTTGCTTGTGTTTCTGGTGTCATATCTAAGAAAACATTTCATAATCCATGCAATGATTTTTTGAAGTAGATTGTATATAGTTAGGTTATTTTCCAGAAAGTTTGATTTCCTGGTGCAGCTACATGGTCTCTCCAGCCATCCCATCTGTCCTTTTTCAGGTAAATGTTTAGCTTTCCCAACAAGGAAGCCTTAGGCAGCATCTCAGAATGCAGCAGAAGACAGAACATTTCAGAGATCGCAGAGAGGTAGATAAAACCTGACAAAACAAGTACCATTGCAGTGCCCATCAGGAAGTTGACACTCATTTCTTAGATGTCCCTGTGATATAATTTCTAATAAAAGTAATCTGAACTCATGAGCACCTATTTCCCTATTTACCAGGGAAAGTCAGAATGACTGACTCCTTCAGAAAAATTGCATCTCCAGCCTTGACAAGTCCTCACTTTGGGAACACTGAACCTGTTCCATGTATTCAATATTAGATGGACTTTTATATAAATAAGCTGATTATGAAGATGATGGAGCAACTTTTTTTTTTTGCGGTACGCGGGCCTCTCGCTGTTGTGGTTTCTCCCGTTGCGGAGCACAGGCTCCGGACGCGCAGGCTCAGCGGCCATGGCTCACGGGCCCAGCCGCTCCACGGCATGTGGGATCTTCCCGGACCGGGGCACGAACCCATGTCCCCTGTATCGGCAGGCGGACTCTCAACCACTGCGCCACCAGGGAAGCCCTGGAGCAACTTTTAATAATACTTACTGAAAAGCATTAGGTAAGGGAAGAAGAGTAATCTGTCAATATGCTGTGTAAAAGATAAATATATAAGGAGAAAAAGATTAGAAAGAAACATGCCGAAATACTGTCATTGCACCAGGCTGGAAGAATAGCTGCATTTTTAATTTTATTTGTACTATCTAAATTATTTCCAGCCAAATCAAATCTGAATTTCAGTAAATTGCATTGAATACCATTTATAGTCTTGTATCAATCTCTGTTCAGTATATTTTCCAAATATACTCCACTATCAAACTACCCTTCCCAGGCTTCAGGTAAGTATTCCCTATTTTATGTCTTTGTTCATGATGTTCCCACAGCCCCTAATGCTATTCCCTCTCAGCTCAGCCTGACAAAAGAGCGCTCACTTTTCAATGCCTACTTCTAAAATCTTCCACCATCTCCTTGAAACCTCAAGCTAAAAATAATTATTCCCTCCTCTAAAGTTATTTGTTTATAACTTTGCTCTTATCATCCTTGCCTTTTTCTACCTTTTTCTGTTATAAATAAAACTGTGATTTATTCACACGCCCCCTCCCACCAGAATAGAAAAGCAACTTAGTAGTAGTATTTAGGTCACAAGTATTTTTGATTTTCTCTCAGTCCTCAGTAAATGTTCGTTAAACTGAATTGGCCTTGGAGTAGCAGGACAGCATGTAGAAATAGCAAAGGAGACACAGAAAGTAAAATGGATATCGTAGGAAAATTATGACCATGTGAACTTCTACACTGGGTCGTGCTTTCTACCAAGGAGCTGCGGGTGCCTGCTATTCAGGGCAGACATGGGTGCAGAGTTCAGGGCCACCACTGCGGAGCCTCAGCTTAGACTATCAGTCAGAAAGGAGCCTGTGCTGCAAACTAGTCACCTCCTTCTCTGACAGCTGGCCAGAAGCCCTTCCTCGGCCATCCACAGTAGTTCCTGCGAATGATAAGTTTTCTGCTGATAATAATAAAACTCATAACATTAGTTCTTCAAAACAAAACACTTTGCACTTTACAATGTGCTTTCCTATGTGATGACTTATTTACTGTCCGTTCTATCCTTACCAGGTATCACTACTATGCTTCATCCTTGGTAAGACTTGGCGTACTAGAAGCCGTGCTTCCCTGTAAGTCACATGTCCTTGATATGGTCAGCACTCAAGCCCCAGTCATCCATGTGCAGCGTTTCCCTCATTCATCACCTTCAAAAGAGTCTTGGGACATAGAGTGTGGTCAGCCTGATGAAAAAAAATGCGTCATTTGGAGAACCAGCGCATTATGGGACAAAGAATAGCAAAGACAGAAGGAGTAAGACATAGTTCCACCTCTCCTCATTCAAGAGACTTAATCATATAAATCACAGCTTCTGGTAATGACACACCACAGCCCATGCCAGTTGAAGTGGGGTCTACCTCGTAGATTTCAACTACTGATGTGTGGGATAGACTGAGAAACAAACATATTAAAAGAAGTGACATGTTTTCAAGCATTGGATTACAGAAAGGAGGTAGGTCTATAAAAGTACATGATTCTATTTCCCCAAATGATGCTACCCCATTTTCTGTTGACAAACTGAGTTTCTGTTTGTTCACATGCTCATTCCTTTAGCAAATATCTATTGAGAACATCCACAATGTGTCAGATATGGCAACATCTCAGTTGTGCATGTAGCTTCAAGAAGTTCCTGTACCCCACTTTGAGGACCGTTATCTAGAAGGTACAAGTATCTTCTTCTCATCAAAGTAGAGAGAAGAGAGGATTAACAAGCACTGATGCTCAGTGACAGCTCCATAAATTTACAAATGGGCTTCTCCATTGACAGTCTAATCTTCTGCAATCAGTTGATTTACATAAGTGGTTCTGAACTGAATTAGTTAATAAGCCACCTTGCAGTGATATAATGGAATTGGCTTCAGGACAAGTACATTTTGTTGAAGGGAGGAATTATTTCAAGCACTGGTGCTGTGACTGGGAGCTGATTTATAACTACCAAAGTGGATCGCTAAGGTACCCCGACCCCATCACCAGAATTTCTATCCAGTTTGACTTTAAATTATCACAAGTACCAGCATCTGAATTCATGGGCTGACACAACACGAAGCCAGAGCTACGAAAGGGCTTGTTGGCAAACATTTGGTCCCCAGTTAATAATCGCTGGCAAGCATAAAAAAAGTTGTTTTTTACAAAATGGAGCTGTCTATCTGTTTCACTTTCAGGACTTGTCGTGGTTATGTCAAAGTGCGAAGGCTAGAAGATTGGGACTGATGTATACACACTACTATACATAAAATAGGTGACTAATAACGACCTACTGTATAGCACAGGGAACTCCACTCAGTACTCTGTAATGACTCATATGGAAAAGAATCTAAAAAAGAGTGGCTATATGTATATGTGTAATTGATTCACTTTGCTGTACAGCAGAAACTAACACAACAGTAAATCAACAATACTCCAATAAAAACTAAAAAAAAAAAGGCTGCATTGCAGACTTCCTCCAGAAGTTCGCTTACCACTGCCACCCACCCACCTGCCAAACTTTCCCCAAGCAGATGGACCTGCATGTAGTGTAAATTTGAAAGGAGTGAGCTGGGGGCGGGGTGTCGGGGTGTTGACTTTAAGTTAAACAGGGTGAAAATGAAACACATGGGAACCTACAAGTTAGAGAGCAGGGAAATTCCCAGGATTAACTTGAATAGAAGACAGAGCAGAGTCCCTGTGAGAACAGATTTGGAGAGCTGTTCAAACAGATGGGCTAATTTTGATGAACGCTTTGGAGAGATGGGAACAGAAGCCTGGGGTTTATTGTCTGTGAACAATCCACACTAGGTGTGGTTCAACCTGAACTAGGAGAAGCTGGGGAACAACAGTAGGGACTTTATGGTCAAGGTCGGTCTATCCCAGGATGAGGATAGAACGTGGATAAAATTAAGAATTTCTTTATTAAGAATTAAGAATTTGGAATTAGCAGATGCAAACTATTATATATAGAATGAATAAACAACAAGGTCCTACTGTATAACACAGGGAACTATATTCAATATCCTGTAATAAACCATAATGGAAAAAAATACATATTACATATATGATTATACCTAAATCACTTTGTTGTACACCAGAAGCTAACACAACATTGTAAATTAGCTATACTTCAATAAATTTTTTTTAAGTTTTTCAAGAATTTCTTCTGTTTAAGATAATTGGGTGGAGAGAGACGGGGTCTGGTGGAAAGAGCTAGATTTAGAAAGTAAACCGGGGGCTGTAGCATGAAAGAATCACTTTTTAAATCTAGCCTACACTGAACATAGCTAGCCTTTGAATCTAGTTGAATACAATTTATATTCTGACAAATATACTAGAATAAAGGGGTTTTGTTCATTAAAGACAAATGGCCAAAGAGAATGGCTATGAGCATCTTATAGAAGGCACTGGATTTGGTACATAAAGATATTAAGTATTCATTAAAGATTTATCAATTAATTTAGTATCTGTTAGAAAGGACATATCTGACCAAATGAATCTTACCTCACAGTCTACCCTCTCCTAATCAAATATCAAGCAAGGAAGGAGTAAAAACAAAATCAATGTTCCTTTTTAATTTAAACCTATTTTAGATTTTGTTTATCTCTTCTTGTTCCAATTCTTTCACTGATATTGTGGCAGATATTATATGTTACCTCGCTTAAGACATATCCAAATTCCCCTTTTCTAGAAGTTATAACGCAAAATATTCAAATCCCAGCCTCTTTTGCAGGTAAGGATGTTCAGGTAACTTGAGTATTGCCAATAAAATTCAAGGAGGCATTCCTGGGATGGGGGTGGTGGTTGGTATTCATTCTTGAGTCCTGGACTGCCACCTCACTCCAGAATCCTTGCAACATGAGAAGCATTAACCCATTTGATTATTTGACCCATGGTCAGGTTTTCTACACCTTGCAGCTAAATGTATTCCTAACTGATACAGTGTTTTAGGTCAGGCTGCCATAACAAACTACCCCAGACTGGGTGGCTTGAACATCAGAAATTGATTTTCTCAGAGTTGTGGAGGCTGGAAATCCATCAGGGTGCCAGCACCATCCAGTTCTGGTGAAGGCACTCTTCTTGGCTTACAGATAGCCACCTTCTCCCTGTGTTCTCAAGTGGCTGAGAGAGAGAGAGAGAGAGAGAGAGAGAGAGAGAGAGAGAGAGAGAATGCCCTCATGTCTCTTCTTATAAGTGCAAAAATCCCACCATGAGAGCTCTACTCTCATGACCTCATCCAAACCTAAGTACTTCTCAATGGCTTCATCTCTAATACCATCAGTTTGGGGGCCAGGACTTCACCATATGAATTGAGGGGGTAGAGAGCAGAAACATTCAGTCCCTAACATTCACTTCTGACGGTTAATTTTAGGGGTCAACTTGACTGAGCTATCATGTGCCCAGACATTTGTGAAACATTATTCTAGATGTGCTGTGAGGGCGTTTCTGGATGAGAATGACATTTGAGTCAGTAGACTATGTAAAACAGACTGCCCTCCCCAATGTGGGTGGGCCTCGCCAATTAGCTGAAGGATTGAATAGAACAAAAAGACTGAGTAAGACAGAATTCTTCCTGTCTAACTGCTAAGCTGGGACATTGGTCTTTTTTACAGCCCTGGACAAGTGAGAATTTTGCTTTACTATTTCTTATCAGAAAAAAGTCTTTACCTGAGGAAGTGGTACATTTAGTGTAGTGGCCATTAGCTTGAACTCTGAAATCAGATGTAAACTTGCTTCAATAGCCTGCCACTTACAAAGAAATAAATATCGGCATTTTTATGTTCCTTTCTGTCTATCATTTTTCTCATCTATAAGTTGAGAACAATGCCTACCCCACTGAGCTGCCATGAAGCTTGGAGGGAATTCTCCACATGATAATGACTATGTTCACACTAATATATGAGATTTTCTTCTGTTTTCTTGACTGATTTTTATAGTACTATTCAGTTGGCCTTTTATAGTACTATTCAGATCATCCAAAGAAATATGTAAGAAAAGTTTTAACAGGTAAATATGTTTTTCTATAAATGCAGTTTGTTAGTGACTGAGAATTTCAGCAAAGTCCTCTCAATTACTCTTCTCATATTATTTGGCACAAGAAAAAAAATTTAATATTACTCAAAATGTCCCATTTGTTTGGCTTAGTACCCATGGTCAGTATGACAATATGTTTATGAGGATGCATTATGATTTCCATGACTTCAGTTCTTTATCTTTTCACTAAACTGAAACTCCAAGTCTTTCTTCCAGGGTTACAAAGATGGAAGAAGTGATTCATCCAAAATCCCAAATGTACCCCCATGTAATTTTCTTTCTTCAGTTCTTTATCTTTTCACTAAACTGAAACTCCAACTCTTTTTTCCAGGGTTACAAAGATGGAAGAAATGATTCATCCAAAATCCCAAATGTACCCCCATGTAATTTTTTTTCTAGAAATTTCTAAGCCATCCTGAAAAATCACTTTTTGAAACAGCATGGAGTTCTCAGTACTGCTCTAATACCCTTTTCCTAACACAGGTTTCAGGAAGTCAAAAGAAGTTGCTAGAGAGCGTTGGGAGTGTGAAAGGTGAGGGAGCAGAGGGAGAGGTAGAGTAAAATAAAACCCTCATGACCTAACTCAAGGACTATAATTGGATGAGCTTTCAAATTACAGCCTGTTATGAAAGAGGCAGATCCCAAAGCAGTTTTTCTACGTTTTTTTGTGCTAAAGTTATACACCCAGGGATTTTCTTTTCGATTGCAAAGACATCAAACTTAGTTCAAGCAGTGGGTAATTCTAGAATTTTCAAATACACAGGATATTTTCTTGCCTCCCACACGATATCTGAAGTAGATACACCACAGGTAGAAATGGCCCTAGCATGCAGTAGGTATCATTAGTGTTGAAAACTACCGGCCATCCCTCTGAATGCAGTATTTCAAAGGAGCAACTTCAAACCATGCAGTATAAAGTTTCCAGCTTTGCTTTGAAGTTACCTTCTATTTGTTGTTATCGTTGAAGCAGAAAGCCTGCAATAAATCATTTTTGTTATTTATCTGACTTCTGTTCAGGAGAGAAAATATGTACAGTTACTTTGAACACCACAGTGTTGGTATTCCAGGTAAAATCTCTTTGATACACCCCAAGCAAGTGAGGAAGAGGGGGCAGTAGAGAGTATATATAAACCTGAGTCCTTCATCAACCTGCTTGTTCAGACAGCATGGGGCATGGCCCACCTCCCTGAGAATGATAACCCACAGTGGCAGGGCTCTTCTGTCCTGTGGGTTCTCTCACCTCCTATAGAACCACCATATTCCCAGTGTTTTCTCTGGAAACTGAAAACATTTTCATGCACCTTAAGTCACAAAAGCCTTGGAGAAGAAGACACAGACCCGAAAAGTGAATTACCTTCCAATTCATAACACAAAGAAAAGCATCTCTTCATGAAGGCGTTTTGAAGAAAGGACACAATGGGCACACCAGCACTGCCTGACCATCCTTATAGGAGAGGGCAGCATTGCTCATCCCATATAAGGAGGGACAATGAATGATGACTGGGGTGGTCCAAAGGCCATAGATAAAGTGCTGGCTCTGCCACTTGTTACTTCCTCTCTCTGAGGCTTGGTTTCATTATAATCAAATTCAGACTAATCTTAAAAAGGATGGTAATAACAATAAGGCACTGTGTAATCATACGTGTCAGGCAACGCACAGGGCACTTTTTTGAAGCATCTCCTCTATTTCCAAAACAATGTTATGAAGGAAGTGTTACTGTTGCAACTCACAAATGTGGAAATTGAGGCTCAAAAAGATGGAAAAATCTGTCCATGTTGTATATGTAGTACTTGTGGGAAAAGGATTTGAATTCCACATATGTCTCTCAAACTTATGGTCTCTCCAAGAGTAACATTCCCTTTCCAGAAAAATTATTCTTCCTCCTCCTGGGGAGTCATGAGAATCACATCAGAGAAACTATGAAAATTACTCTGAATGCACGATGTGAGTGTAACACAGCGTTGTAGAATGTCTTTCACATCACAGGTTTATCAATAATTGTAGGGAAAAGGAAGGAGGGAGGGAAGGAGGGAGACATATTCTTATAGGTAGAGAGAGGTACATATAAGCAAAAGTAACTCGGGCCAGAGTTGTCCTTGATTCCAAGGATGAGTAAATAATCACAGCTATGGATTTAGTAAGGGATGATTTATGATTCTAGAACCCAAAATCTTGGAAGAGAAAGAGAAATTCAAAGAGACAGCCGTGGAGAGGAGCTGCTGGGTGCTGCTGTAGGAAATGGCTTCCAGTGCACAGCGTCCCACAGGTAACTTCACAGGATCCCACGGGGGCTCCCTGGAGAATACTGTTTTCTGCAACCCCATGATATGATTCCATAACTGTAGTGTGAGCCAGTGCCAGAAGGGAAACCCTTCTTTCATGCAAGATTGACCCTGACTCACGCCCAAAAGGAAAGCTTACCAACCGCGATAATTGACCTGTGGCTTCTGTTCCAAGGAAGAATGTGGCCTTCAGGAGTCAAATTATAGGGTAACAAATTATAGGGTAACAAATATAGGGTAACAGAGTCAAATTATAGGGATGTTTATAGCCATAAACATCCAGTCAACAGCTCGTTATGAGGGCTTTTCCCCCTCTGGAAGAGAGCTGTTACAAGTCTTTAGTATTAGCTTGTTATCCAAGCCTCTATTTCTAGGGGCTCTTACAAATCTAAACAGTGTCTCCAGTGGAGCGGTGGAGGGGGCTGGGTACAGAGGGGCTCTATGCATGGTTTGCCTTTTGTTGTTTTAATCTGATGACTTTCCAGGAGGACTGACTGTGAAAATATTCCTTTGTCATTACTGAGGTCATTGCCCTGCTCTTTCTCTAGCTTTGAAATTGTGGTTTGCACTGAATTCACTACCAATTTCTCATTTACACTTAAAACTTATAATCACCTAATCACCCAAAAAAGTCTAATCTTGGAATTTGAGGTTGACCACAGAAGTTATATAGACACACACACACACACACACACACACACACACACACACACACACACACACATTTTTTTATTTGAAAGGGGTTTAGGAATACACAAATTTCTTTAGGTTTTAAGAATTACTCATATTTTTTTTTGGCTGTGTGTGTGTGTGTGTGTGCACGTGTATGCATGCATGCACACTCGTCTGCTATCTTTTGTAAAACAGTAGCCAGCGCCCTTGGTCATGGTGGCCCCATCTGCATGACAGGGAGCCAGAGAGGCTGCCTGGACACCCACCAGTGGCCAAGCCCATGGCAGTTCTGAGAGTCCCAGGAGCCAGAAGATGTCAGCAGTGCCATTATTCTGTCATTTGAGAGTAGGACTAGTTAGAGGGGGATAAAACCAAGAAACTTCAATGTTCAAGTCCAAATTGCAAACTTATCAAAACTAGAAATAGAATATTGAGCTTCTTTGTCAAAAACTCAGCTAGCCCTGGAATGGAGTGGTGTATGAGAACAAAAGGGAAACTTAGTGAGGGGATCTGACATGGGGGTCAGCACCTCTCCATTATTTTGTTGTATCGTTGAAAGCTTGTTTTTGTTTGGGAACTGATGTTTCTTTGAAGGAGTGGACCAAGTCTACGCCAAGCCTAGGCTATAAGACTTATTACCTTTTATAAACTTAAGCAAGTATGTGTCCAATAGGAACGCCAAAAGGTCAGAGTAAAGGGAGAGAAAGACAATATTTGGAGAGAAAACTTCTGAGAGTTTTTCAGAATTGGAGAAAGGCATGAATCCTAACATTGAAAAAGCCTTTCTTCATAATGTAGTTTTTCTGTTCTAGAATATCATAAACGGAGCCACACCGTATGTACTGTTTTGTGTCTGGCTTCTTTTACTTGGCATATTGTTTTTGAGGTTCCTCTGCATTGGTTTGCGTATCATAAAGCAGCTTTCCTTAGATGATTACACCACAATTTTTCATCCGTTCTCTTGTGGATGGGCATTCTGGTTGTTTCCGTTTGGATGGTATTATGACTAATGCTGCTCTGAATATATTTTTAATGGACACCCATCTTTGTTTCTCTTGGGAAAATTACCTGGATCGTAGTGTAGATATATATTAAACTAGATAACAATTTCCCAAACAGTATTACAAAGTGTACTTTGTACCATTTTAAAGTCCCACCGGCAGTAGAGGCCTAGTGGCTTCACATCCTCACCAACACTTCATACTGTCAGTCATTTTAATTTTAAATTTTCTAGTGGGTATGTAGTGCTATACCACAGTGGGGAGGGGAGGGTTGAGATAGACTTGACATATAACATCATATTAGTTTCAGGTGTACAACATAAATGATTAGATATTGACAAGTGGTCGGCACAATAAATCTAATCAACGTTCATCACCACACATAGTTACAAAGTTGTGTGCATGTGATGAGAACTTTTAAGTTGTACTCTCCTGGCTTTCTGATATACAATATGGTATTATTAATTATAGTCACCATGCCGTACATTATATCCCATGACATTTATCTTATAACTTGAATTTTGTACATTTTGACCCCCTTTACCCATTTTGCACCCCTCCACACAATCCCCACCCCTCCCCTACCCGCCTCATAGGGTTGTTTTTTTAATTAATTTTTATTGGAGTATAGTTGCTTTGCAATGTTGTGTTAGTTTCTACTGTACAGCAAAGTGAATCAGCTGTACATATACATATAGTCCCTCTTTTTTGGATTTCCTTCCCATTTAGGTCACCAAAGAACATTGAGTAGAGTTCCCCGTGCTATACAGTAGGTTCTAAGTAGTTATCTATTTTATACATAGTATCAATAGTGTATATATGTCAACCCAATCTCCCAATTCATCCCATCACCCCACTCCCGCTTGCCCCTTGGTATCCATATGTTTGTTCTCTACGTCTCTGTCTCATAAGGTTTTAAATTGCATTTCCCTGATGACACTGATATGAGCTCTTTTTCTTGTGCTTGATGGCCAATTTTTGTAAAGTGTTCAAGTCTTTTGCCCGTTTTTAATTAGGTTTTCTATCTTTTTATTGTTGAACTGTAGGAATTCTTTATATATTCTGGCTACAAGTTCTTTGTCAGATATGTGATCTGCAAACATTTTCTCCCACTCTATGAATTGTCTTTTCATTCTCTTTAACTGTGTTTCACAGAGAAAAATGTTTAGTTGCTTGTTTTGGGGTTTTTTTGTTGTTTGTTTTTTGTTTTTTTGCGGTACGTGGGCCTCTCACTGTTGTGGCCTCTCCCGTTGCGGAGCACAGGCTCCGGACGCGCAGGCTCAGTGGCCATGGCTCACAGGCCCAGCCGCTCCGCGGCATGTGGGATCTTCCCGGACCGGGGCACGAACCCACGTCCCCTGCATCGGCAGGCAGACTCTCAACCACTGCGCCACCAGGGAAGCCCTAGTTGTTTGTTTTTTTAACATCTTTATTGGAGTATAATTGCTTTACAATGGTGTGTTAGTTTCTGCCTTATAACAAAGTGAATCAGCTATACATATACATATATCCCCATATCTCTTCCCTCTTGCGTCTCCCTCCCTCCCACCCTCCCTATCCCACCCCTCTAGGTGGTCAACAAAGCACCAAGCTGATCTCCCTGTGCTATCCAGCCGCTTTCCACTAGCTATCGGTTTTACATTTGGACCTACTAGAGAATGAACTTAAGGACACGGGGACGGGGAAGGGTAACCTGGGACAAAGTAGAGAGAGTGGCATGGACATATATACGCTACCAAATGTTTAGTTTTGATGAAATCCAAATTCTATTTTTTCTTGTATGGTTGATGCTTTCTGTATCCTAAGAATTTTTGTCTACCCCAAGGTCACAAAGATTATTCTTTTCATTTGTTTTCTTCTAGAAAATTTAGAGTTTTAGCTTTTATGTTTAGGTCTGTGAGTCATCTAAATTTATTTTTTGTATATGTTGTGAAGAAGAGATCAAACATTTTCTCTTTTCCACATGGAGATCCAGTTATTCCTGCAACATTTCTTTTTTTTCTTTAACATCTTTATTGGAGTATAATTGCTTTACAATGGTGTGTTAGTTTCTGCTTTATAACAAAGTGAATCAGCTATACATAAACATATATCTCCATATCTCCTCCCTCCCACCCTCCCTATCCCTTCCCTCTAGGTGGACACAAAGCACAGAGCTGATCTCCTGAGCTATGTGGCTGCTTCCCACTGGCTATTTTACATTTGGTAGTGTATATATGTCCATGCCACTCTCTAACTTCGTACCAGCTTCCCCTTCCCCATGTCCTCAAGTCCATTCTCTACGTCTGTGTCTTTATTCCTGTCCTGCCCCTAGGTTCTTCAGAACCTTTTTTTTTTTTTTTAGATTCCATATATATGTGTTAGCATACGGTATTTGTTTTTCTCTTTCTGACTTACTTCACTCGGTATCCTGCATCATTTCTTGAAAAGAATTTCCTTTCTTAATAAATAGCTTTGGCATAGCACGTTTGTCAAAAATCAATTGACCATATAAGTTTGAGTCTTTTTCTGGGCTTTCTATTCTGTTCTATAGATCTTTCTATTCATATGCCAATACTGCATTCTTGATGTCTGTTTCTTTATAGTGTCTTGAAGTGAAGTAGTGTAAATCCTTCAACATTGTTCTTCTCTTTGAAAGTTGTTCTGGCTATTATGGGTCCTTTGACTTTCATATAAATTTTAGAATCAGGTTGTACATTTCTACACAATTCTTTCATGGAGTGTGTGAAACCTATAATCAGTTTACGGAGAAGTGACATTATTACCACATTGCATCTTCTTTTTTTCTTAATGCTACTCTAAAACTAAATAAATAATACATAAATAAGACACCTGCATTTTAAAACTTGAGAAAGGAAGTAGATGTTGGTGAAACATTTCCTAATTTTCAGTGGAAATTTTATTACCTGTTCAAAAACTCACCTCCTGAAAGGAAGGGTTTTGCATTAAAGGGAACCAATTAGAACTCACGCCAAGAGACTCTAAAATCAATATCTTAGGATTTTCCCCCTGGACTCATGCCTTAACCTGCTCTTTTCATTTAAGAAATATTTATTGAGTGCCTGCTATGTGTCAAGCATTACTCTGGGCACAGGAAACACCAGTGTGACCAAAACAAGCAAAAATCCCTGCCTTCAGGGAGCTCACATTTTTTAGTGAGGACTAACATCTTCATGCTTAAGTCCTTTGGAGGACTCAAACAAATCTATACTATTCTAAATGCTGTCTAAAATTAAATATTGCATTTATAAACATGTAAAATGTAAGCCTGAAAATAAGCCCTATGTGTGAATATATAAGATTCTCAAAGTCACTCCCTTAAGATTTTAGAATAGGAAAGTTTTGACCTTGGTTCCTTGTAGAATAGCAAAGCTCTATTTCAGGAAAGAATGGAGGTAATTTCCAGAAACCATGGACATTGTCTCTTTTGCTGTTTTCATGCCAAAATGGCATATTTACTGCAGTTATTTGCATATAAACACTGCTTTTTGCTTCCACACAATCCCTGTTCTGACAACTATGTTTGGTATATGGTGTGGATTAAAATGAATATAAAAGAGAAAGGCACTCTTCACAAGGGTACTAAATCAAAAAAGAAACTAGGCAAGGGTGGGGGAAAAGCAGAGAAAGATGGATGCAAGGCCAAGAGAATAAATTATCAGCAAGAGTCAGAACTATTATGACTCCAAATATTTTTCAGGTACAAGTCTGCTGAACCACCTATATAGTTCTCAAACTCTCATATACCAATTTGTCTTCTTTCTTTTCCTCAAAGAATATTGTTTATTAGCCAAATACAAAATAACTATTTAGTCATTGTTTATTCATTTCAGGACATCTGATCTTCAAACCTTTGAAGAAAGACATGTTTTCCTTACAAATATGTCTGCTCTTTTTTGATAGAGAGAGTGCAGCAGGGAGAAGGGGATACAAAGGAAAGAGTATTTGGGGGGAAAACAACGATCATATGCTTGTGTATCGCTCCTACTAATAGATTGTCTATCCAGGCAATCTATTCTGCACTTTTGGAAATGAAAAGGATAGGTACAGCCATGCGTACAAATAAATTTTCCATAAATAATCTACCAATGGTTAGATATTTATAATCTGGAGAGGATATGATTGCTCAAATCATAATTCTAGAGCAAGAAACATACATGCTTTAGGGCTTCCCTGGTGGCACAGTGGTTGAGAGTCTGCCTGCCGATGCAGGGGACATGGGTTTGTGCCCCGGTCCAGGAAGATCCCACATGCCGCAGAGTGGCTAGGCCCGTGAGCCATGGCCGCTGAGCCTGCGTGTCCGGAGACTGTGCTCAGCAACGGGAGAGGCCACAGCAGTGAGAGGCCTGTGTACCGCAAAAGAAAAAACAAACAAACAAAAATATATGCTTTAAATGGAAAATAGTAATATATTTCTAATAAATTGGCTTTAAACTCACTAATTTTAATCAAACTCTAAGCTGCAGCTGATTGATTTAGTAATATAATGTACTTGGACTCCAATTTTTAATAATTAATTGTTCATTGCAGGGAATTGCTTTTGGGTCATCCCATCCCATCTTGGCCATCACCTCATTACTGCTGGGCTCCTCACATCAATTCCTCATTCATTCCACATGCAAAAATTAATGAATGGCTCAGACATCTTTTATTTTCTTTGGGAGAAATAGTTACTTTGGCAGGAAATAGGTGTGAGCAAATGGAACACGAGTCTAGAGCAAAGTAGCCCTTTTCTGTGTGGGATAAAAGACAGAGATGAATCATGATGTGCCTTGGACTGGAACTTCCAGGGTAAGGCAGCCTTTCAAGGGCCAAGAGGGAGGAAACGGGTGACCCTTCCCCTATTTCCAAAATGTAGAAGTTGAAGAAGATGATAAGACCAGAAGTAGAAACCGGAGCATCTTGTGAGCTTGATGTGAGCTTGCAGTAAGGCTTGGGCACAGAGCAGTGTTTCTGACACAATGATACAGGATCTATTTTGGTATAATGACAAAGTCAGCACATAGTTACATAAAACCACTTGAGTGCCAGGGATGACAAAGCACATGGCAAGGAAAGCCAAATACATTTTGCTGAGGCAATGTCTGTCTCTATCTCTAGCTCACTTCAGAGATCTACTGGAAAATCAAGGCAGGAGATGGAAACACATCCAGTACACTGTGAGCTACAAAATTAGCAGTGAAGATTCTTGAGGGAATAAAACTTGTGATCGAGTCCAACCTTCTAATGCTGGACATTTGTTGAATAAATGAGACATAAAAGAGAGAAGTGACCTGCTTAGTATCAAACTAAGTCCATGAAAAATTATGTTTAGAAACAATGCAGGTCTCCCCATTACCTGAGATGTGATGCTCCAATCTCCTTCCCAAACTATGTAACCCATTGCATCAAAGATGAACATGAACTTTTCATAAATACTTACATACAAATATACATAAAGTGGGGACTTCCCTGGTGGTGCAGTTGTTAAGAACCTGCCTACCGATGCAGGGGACTCGGGTTCAATCACTGGTCCAGAAAGATCCCACATGTCGCAGAGCAACTAAGCCCGTGCACCACAAATACTGAGCCTGCACTCTAGAGCTCACAAGCCACAACTACTGGAGGTTGCATGCCCTAGAGACTGCACGTCATGACTACTGAGTGCACGTGCTGCAACTACTGAAGCCCGGGTGTGTAGAGCCCACGCTCCATAACAAGAGAGGCCACCATGGGGATTTGGTTAAAGATGGTGGAGTAGAAGGACATGCTCTCACTCCCTCTCATGAGAGCACCGGAATCACAACTAACTGCTGAACAATCATCAACAGGAAGACACTGGAACTGACCAAAAATGATATCCCACATCCAAAGACAAAGGAGATGCCACAACAAGATGGTAAGAGGGACACAATCACAATAAAATCAAATCCCATAATGGCTGTGTGGGTGACTCACAAACTAGAGAACACTTATACCACAGAAGTCCACCCACTGGAATGAAGGTTCTGAGCCTCACGTCAGGTTTCCCAATCTGGGGGTACGGCAATGCGAGGAGAAATTCCTAGAGAATCAGACTTTGAAGCCTAGTGGGATTTGATTGCAGAACTTTGACAGGACTGGCGGAAACAGAGACTCGACTCTTGGAGGGCACACACGAAGTAGTGTGCGCATCAGGACCCAGGGGAAGGAGCAGTGACCCCATAGGAGACTGAACCAGACCTACCTGCTAGTGTTGGAGAGTCTCCTACAGAGGCAGGGGGTGGCTGTTGCTCACTGTGAGGACAAGGACACTGGTAGCAGAAGTTCTGGGAAGTACCCCTTAGCGTGAGCACTTCCAGAGTCCACAATTAGCCCCACCAAAGAGCCAGGTAGGCTCCAGTGTTGGGTCGCCTCAGGCCAAACAACCAACCGGGAAGGAACCCAGCCCTACCCATCAGCAGAAAAGCAGATTTTTACTGAGCTCTCCCCACCAGAGCAAGAGCCAGCTCTACCCACCACCAGTCCTTCCCATCAGAAAACTTACACAAGCCTCTTAGATAGCCTCATCCACCAGAGGGCAGAGGGCAGAGAGCAGGAGCAAGAGAAACTACAATCCTGCAGCCTGTGGAACAAAAACCACATTCACAGAAAGATAGACAAGATGAAAAGGCAGAGGGCTATGTACCAGATGAAGGAACAATATAAAACCCAAGAAAAACAACTAAATGAAGTGGAGATAGGCAACATTCCAGAAAAAGAATTCAGAAAAATAATAGTGAAGATGATCCAGGACCTCAGAAAAAGAATGGAGGTAAAGATCAAGTAGATGAAAGAAATGTTTAACAAAGACCTAGAGAATTAAAGAACAAAAACCTAGAAAAATTAAAGAACAAAAACCTAGAAGAATTAAAGAACAAACACACAGAGATGAAAAATACAATGACTGAAATGAAACATACACTCGAAGGAATCAATAGCAGACTAACTGAGGCAGAAGAATGGATAAGTGACCTGGAAGACAGAATGGTGGAATTCACTGCTGCAGAACAGAATAAAGAAAAAAGAATGAAAAGAAATGAAGACGGCCTAAGAGACCTCTGAGAACATTAAACACAACAACATTTGCATTATAGAGGTCCCAGAAGGAGAAGAGAGAGAGAAAGGACCCGAGAAAATATTTGAAGAGATTATAGTCGAAAAATTCCCTAACATGGGAAAGGAAATAGCCACCCAAGTCCAGGAAGTACGGAGAGTCCCATACAGGATAAACCCAAGGAGAAACATGCTGAGACACACAGTAATCAAATTGCCAAAATTAAAGACAAAGAAAAATTATTGAAAGCAGTAGAAAAATGACAAATAACATACAAGGGAACTCCCATAAGGTTAACACCTGATTTTTCAGCAGAAACTCTACAAGCCAGAAGGCGGTGGCATGAGAGATTTAAAGTGATGAAAGGGAAGAACTGACAACCAAGATTACATTACCCAGGAAGGATCTCATTCAGATTCGATGGAGAAATCAAAAGTTTTACAGACAAGCAAAAGCTAAGAGAATTCAGCACAACCAAACCAGCTCTACAACAAATGCTAAAGGAACTTCTCTAAGAGGAAAACACAAGAGAAGAAAAGGACCTACAAAAACAAACTCATAACAATTAAGAAAATGGTAATAGGAACATACATATCGATAATTACCTTAAATATGAATGGATTAAATGCTCCAACCAAAAGACACAGGCTTGCTGAATGGATACAAAAAGAAGATCCATATATATGCTGTCTGCAAGAGACCCACTTCACACCTAGGGACACATACAGACACAAAGTGAGGGGATGGAAAAAGATATTCCATGAAAATGGAAATCAAAAGAAAGCTGGAGTAGCAATAGTCATATCAGATAAAATAGACTTTAAAGAATGTTACAAGAGACAAGGAAGGACACTACATAATGATGAAGGGATCAATCCGAGAAGAAGATATAACAATTATAAATATATATGCACCCAACATAGGAGCACCTCAATACATAAGGCAACTGCTAAAAGCTACAAAAGAGGAAATCGACAGTAACACAATAATAGTGGACTTTAACACCTCACTCACACCAATGGACAGATCATCCAAACAGAAAATTTATAAGGAAACACAAGCTTTAAATGACACAATAGACCAGATAGATTTAATTGATATCTATAGGATATTCCATCCAAAAACAACAGATTACACTCTCTTCTTAAGTGCACACGGAACATTCTCCAGGATAGATCCCATCTTGGGCCACACATCAAGCCTCAATAAATTTAAGAAAATTGAAATCATATCAAGCATCTTTTCTGACCACAATGCTATGAGATTAGAAATCAATTACAGGGGAAAAAATGTAAAAGAACAAAAACACATGGAAGCTAAACAATACATTACTAAATAAGCAAGAGATCACTGACGAAGACAAAGAGGAAATCAAAAAATACCTAGAGACAAATAAGAATGAAAACATGATGATCCAAAACCTATGGGATGCAACCAAAGCAGTTCTAAGAGGGAAGTTTATAGCAATACAATCCTACCTAAAGAAACAACAAACATTTCAAATAAGCAATCTAACCTTACACTAAAGGAAGTAGAGAAAGAGGAAGAAACAAAACCCAAAGTTAATAGAAGGAAAGAAATCATAAAGATCAGAGCAGAAATAAATGAAATAGAAACCAAGAAAACAATAACAAAGATCAATAACACTAAAAGCTGGTTCTTTGAGAAGATAAACAAAATTGATAAACTGTTAGCCAGACTTGCCAAGAAAAAGAGGGAGAAGACTCAAATCAATAAAATTAGAAATGAGAAGGAGAAGAAGTTACAAAAGACATCGCAGAAATACAAAGCATCCTAAGAGACTACTACAAGCACCTCTATGCCGATAAAATGGACAACCTGGAAGAAATGGACAAATTCGTAGAAAGGTATAACCTTCCAAGATTGAACCAGGAAGAAATACAAAATATGAACAGGCCAATCACAAGTAATGAAATTGAAACTGTGATTAAAAATCTTCAAACAAACAAAAGTCTATGACCAGATGGCTTCACAGGTTAATTCTATCAAACATTTAGAGAAGAGCTAACACCCATCCTTCTAAAACTCTTACATAAAATTGCAGAGGATGTAACACTCCCATACTCATTCTATGAGACCACCATCACCCTGATACCAAAACCAGACAAACATACTACAAAAAAAAGAAAATTACAGACCAATAGCACTGATGAATAAAGATGCAAAAATCCTCAACAAAATACTAGCAAACAGAATCCAACAACACATTAAAAGGATCATACACCATGATCAAGTGGGATTTATCCCAAGGATGCAAGGATTCTTCAATATTCACAAAGCAATCAATGTGATACACCATATTAACAAATTAAAGAATAAAAACCATATGATCATCTCAATAGATGCAGAAAAAGCTTTTGACAAAATTCAACACCCATTTATGATAAAAACTCTCCAGAAAGTGGGCATAGAGGGAACCTACCTCAACATAATAAAGGCCATATAAGACAAACCCACAGCAAACATCATTTTCAATGGTGAAAAACTGAAAGCATTTCCTCTAAGATCAGGAATAAGACAAGCATATCCACTCTCCCTATATTAGTCAACATAGTTTTGGAAGTCCTAGCCACAGCAATCAGAGAAGAAAAAGAAATAAAAGGAATACAAACTGGAAAAGAAGAAGTAAAACTGTCACTGTTTGCAGATGACATGATACTATACATAGAGAATCCTAAAGATGCCACCAGAAAACTACTAGAGCTAATTGAGAAATTTGGTAAAGTTGCAGGATACAAAATTAATTCACAGAAATCTCTTGCATTCCTGTACACTAATGATGAAAAATCTGAATGAGAAATTAAGGAAACACTCCCATTTACCGTTGCAACAAGAAGAATAAAATACCCAGGAAGAAACCTACCTAAGGAGACAAAAGACCTGTATGTAGAAAACTATAAGACACTGATGAAAGAAATTAAAGATGATAAAAACAGATGGAGAGATTTACCATGTTCTTGGATTGGAAGAATCAATATTGTGAAAATGACTATACTATCCAAAGCTATCTACAGATTCAATGCAATCCCTATCAAATTACCAATGGTATTTTTACAGAACTAGAACAAAAAATCTTAAAATTTGTATGGAGTCATAAAAGACCCCAAATAGCCAAAGCAGTCTTGAGGGAAAAAAATGGAGCTGGAGGAACCAGACTCCCTGACTTCAGACTCTACTACAAAGTTACAGTAATCAAGACAATATGGTACTGGCACAAAAGCAGAAATATAGATCAATGGAACAAGATAGAAAGCCCAGAGATAAACCCACACACCTATGGTCAACTAATCTATGACAAATGAGGCAAGGATATACAATGGAGAAAAGACAGTCTCTTCAATAAGTGGTGCTGGGAAAACTGGACAGCTACATGTAAAAGAAGGAAATTAGAACACTTCCTAACACCATACACAAAAATAAACTCAAAATGGATTAGAGACCTAAGTGTAAGACCAGATACTATAAAACTCTTAGAGGAAAACATAGGAAAAACACCCTTTGACATAAATCACAGCAAGATCTTTTATGACCCACCTCCTAGAGTAATGGAAATAAAACCAAAAATCAACAAATGTGACCTAATGAAACTTACAAACCTTTGCACAGCAAAGGAAACTACAAACAAGATGTAAAGACAGCAATCAGAATGGAAGAAAATATTTGCAAATGAATCAACAAAGGGTTAATCTCCAAAATATATAAACAGCTCATGCAGCTCAATATTTAAAAAAACAAACAACTCAATCCAAAAATGGGCAGAAGACCTGAATAGACATTTCTCCAAAGAAGACATACAGATGTCCAAGAAGTACATGAAAAGCTGCTCTACATCACTAATTATTAGAGAAATGCAAATCAAAACTACAATGAGGTATCACCTCACACCAGTTAGAATGGGCATCATCAGAAAATCTAGAAGCAACAAATGCTGGAGAGGGTGTGGAGAAAAGGGAACCCTCTTGCACTGTTGGTGGGAATGTAAATTTATACAGCCACTATGGAGAACAGTATGGAAGTTTCCTAAAAAACTAAAAATAGAATTACCATATGACCCAGCAATCCCACTACTGGGCACATACCCAGATAAACCATAATTCAGAAAGATACACGCACCCCAATGTTCATTGCAGCACTATTTACAATAGCCAGGACATGGAAGCAACCTAAATGTCCATCAACAGACAAATGGATAAAGAAGATGTGGTATATCTATACAATGGAATATTACACAGCCATGAAAGGGAACAAAATTGGGTCATTTGTAGAGATGACAGAGTGAAGCAAGTCAGAAAGAGAAAAACAACTATTGTATATTAATGCATAAATGTGGAACCTAGAAAAATGGTACAGATGAACCAGTTTGCAGGGCAGAAATTGAGACATAGATGTAGAGAACAAAGGTATGGACACCAAGGGCAGAAAGGGGTGGGGTGGGGGGGTAGGGGTGTGATTAACTGGGAGATTCAGATTGACATATATACAGTAATATGTATAAAATGGATAACTAATAAGAACCTGTCGTATAAAAAAATAATAAAAAATTCAAAAATTAAGAACAAAAATATAATTAGTAAAAAAAAAAAAAAAAAAGAGAAGCCACCACAGTGAGAAGCCCGTGCACTGCAATGAAGAGTAGTCCCCACTCGCAGCAACTAGGGAAAGCCCACATGCAGCAATGAAGACCCAACGCAGCCAAAAAAAAATATATATATATATATATATACTTATATATATATATATGAAGTTATTGAATTTGCATATCAACAAGTGTACATATTGAAAGTGTACATGTCAATGATTTTTAGTATATTCATGGAATTGTGCAACCACCACCACAATACATTTTAGAATATTTTCATCACCTCAAAAGGAAATCCCATACCCATTCGCAATCACTCCTAAGCCCCCTCTCCCCCAATACCTGATCATAGACAAACGTTAATCTACTTTCTTGCTGTATAGATTTACCTCTTCTAGACATTTCATATACATGAAATCATAGAGTATGTAATTTTTGTGACTGACTTCTTTCACTTAACATGTTTTCAAGGTTCATACATGCTGTAGCATGTTATCAGTACTTCATTTCTTCTTACAGCTGAAAAATATTCTATTGTATGGATATAGTGTATTTTGTTTTTCCATTCACCATTTGAT
This sequence comes from Tursiops truncatus, assembly GCF_011762595.2. Classification (NCBI taxonomy): domain Eukaryota; kingdom Metazoa; phylum Chordata; class Mammalia; order Artiodactyla; family Delphinidae; genus Tursiops; species Tursiops truncatus. The sequence continues at coordinate 131,917,849 of NC_047035.1, forward strand.
AAACATTTTAGATGTTTCTTCTTTTTGTTTTTATAAATAATACTTCTAAGAACAGTATGTTCAAGTTTTTACATCTTTCCATTTCTCTTGGATATTAAAAATAGAATTGCTGAATCAAATGGTAACTATGTTCAACCAGATTTTCTTTAGTCAGGCTTCCTTTCAAAGGGGCTACATCATTTTACATTCCCACTCAGAATGTATGAGGGTACCAATTTCTCCATATCCTTTCCAATGCTTGTTAATATCTGTCTGTTTTATTATAACTATCGTAGTTGTTGTGAAGTGGTATCTCAGTGTGGTTTTGATTTTTATTTCCCTGATGGCTAATGACATGAGCTTATTTTCATGTGCTTATTGGCTATTTTAACATTTTCTTTGGAGAAATATCTATTCAGATCCTTTGCCCATTTTTAATTGAGTTATTTGTCTTTTTATTTCTGAGTTGTAAAATTTCTTTATATATTCTGGATACTAGATGTTTATCAGATATATCATTTGCAAATATTTTATCCCAATCTGTAGGCTATCTTTCTGCTTTCTTGGTAGTGTCCTTTGACGCCTAAAAGTTTAAATTTTGATCAAGTAAAATTTATTTATTTTTGTTGTTGCTCTTGTTGCTTATACTTTGGGGATCATATCTAAGAACCTGTTGCTTAAGTCAAGGTCACAAAGATGTTGTGTTTGTTTTTTCTAAGATTTTAATAATATTATTTCCTACATTTAGGTTTTTGATTCATTTGAGTTAATTTTTGTAAATGGTGTGAAGTGGGAGTCCAACTTCATTCTTTTACATGTGTATACCCAATTGTCTAAACACCATTTGTTGAAAGGAGTATTTATTCTTTCCCATTAGATGGTCTTGGCATCCTGGTAAAAGATCAATTGGTCATAGATGTATGGGCTTATGTTTGGACTCAATTCTATTTCATTGATCTATATGTCTATTTTGTTGCCAGAACTGGACAGTCTTGACTACTGTAGCTTCTGTAGTAAGTTTTGAAATCGTGAGGTATGACCTCTCCAACTTTTTCTTTTTCAAGATTGTCTTGGTTATTCTAGGTCCCTTGAATTTCCATATGAATTTTCGGATCAACTTGTCAATTTCTGCAAAGAACACAGCTGATATTTTGTTACAGATTCTGTTGAATCTGTAAACCATGAGCATTAGAAAAAATATTATTAAAACGAAATAAAAGAATCAGTAATCCATATTTTTTTCAGGTCACTATCATCCCTTTCATATATTATTGGGAAAATCTCAGGATTTTTAACCAAATAAAAAGGAAAATGGACTTAAGAATCATGGAACTCCCACTCTCCTCTTGGTCCCATGGTAGGTATTTTTAAGTAAGTTTTTCCTCATTGAATTCTCATGATAATCCTGTGAGAGACAGGTGGTATTACCTCCATTTTACCTACCATCAAGATTCAAACAAGTTAGGAAACATGCTCAAATCTCCACAGTCAGCAAAAGGTGAAGTCATATTTTCAATCCAGACTAAAGCTGTACTGATAGGCCTAAGTGTTCGAAAAGCCTTATATCGCTTCTGAGAAAAGCTGTATCTTTCCTAAAGGTACCCTCATGACTCTCCATGACTGGGCTACGGAGTGACCTTCCTTTTGGAAAAAAGTACAAATCAACTTCTGAATTTTCTCAAGAGATTATCTGTTAAACGGTTGACGGGTCTGGTTCCTAAAGTATATGTTTTACACTTTAATCAATTACATGACATTCAGGAACTCCTCAGCAAATTCAACCATGAAAATTCACATTTCACTTTTGCATTTTGTATTTGCAACTACCCGTGGTTGTTTCTGACAAGATTTAGGCATTCTTGAAGTTGGAAGTGTTCATTATGCATCACTCTAGGCTCTTAAGAAATCTATAATCATAATATCTTAATAAAATAAATAATACCGATAAAAAGAATAATCTTAGTAAAAATAAACAAATGAAAAAATGCTTCATCAACAAGAGAGTTTGGAAGACAGTAGGTAAAGCAAAATCAATCAAGTTTCTCTGTTCCAGATTTCTCGTTTAACTTAAGGTTCATATGTACTCTAGAAGGCGTAAACACACAGTTTCTCAGACATGTTAAATGATTGTCAATGGGCTTCTCATAGTACTAGCATATCATGGAACACAAGTTAGCCTCAGGAAATGCCATGAATGTTCTATACCACCATCATCACAGATTTTTAAATAGATGCATATAAGGAAAATTCATTTGAGAAAGTTTCTAAATATTTAGAAAGTTATATTCTAAAATTCCATCTGCTGTGTTATCAAATGTCTTATATATAAGAATCTAAATAATAAATTTTACCTGAAAGCCAATGCCAAGGGAAGGTCCACCCCTCCATGCAAATGTGTGTACTTCCTTTGATAATGAAAGTTATATAATACAACATATACAACACATTTTTCATTTTTGCCTGACCCCCAGGAATCTGTCTAAGCTAAGTGCCTACACACAGTATATACCATCTCTATTGTATACTGGTTCCCAAGTATTTATGTTTTCTGACTTTTTAAAATTGTATTTGTACATCTATTTTTGCCTTGTCTTATATGTTCTAATATGTTGCATTCTGCTCAAGTCTTACTTGCAACTGGGGCAAGAGAGTATGATTGATAAATCAATAAATAAATGAATAAATAATTTATATGAAAGCAAATTTAAATTTTTATCTTTTTAAAATTAACTTGTCAGATGAAAACTGCTGTACATATTCTCAAAATATGTGAAGGGTGAGATTGAGGCTCTATGTATTAAAGCGAAGATTCCAGTGTATACGTGAAAATTCATGCTGAAGGGTCTTGAGAGAGGATGTAGTTTTAAGACATACCCCAGAGCAGCTGATTCAATGACAATGCAATTACATAATCCTAGAGCAGTGGATTCTGATGTACAGACTCACATGGTTATACATATGCAGAAACTCATCATATGTATTAAGAAACTATGAACAAAGCAAAAATAAAACAAAGCAAAAACTAAACCAAAAATTCCAATGGTTTTAAACATCAGCTTCCAAACAAAGTCACAGGATGTACCAAATGTTAGGCATGATCTGTAATTGTGTTTACTTGTCAGATGGGCAAACTTAACTGCTGTGTTCTAGAATGAGACACAACTTACTTATTGAACAACATTTAATGCTTCTCCAGAGCAAATCTAAAGACGTGGTATAAGTAAATTAATTAGTAAGCAAACGAATGGGTTATCTATGAAACCAGTGCATGTTTGGCCTTGCTCCTCAAAGTAAAGCTTAAAACTAGACTTTCTGAGAAATACTGAATGGAAAGATTTATGAATACATAAAAGGAAATTCTGGTCTAGAGATTTTCACACTTGTCTTTGAGAGTGAATTATTTTTCAATCCTAATCTCAGGATTTAGAGCCACTTTTAGGGCATTAATGCTGTACATAGTGCCAGTAGAGAAGTTGAAATAGTCTTGAAAAATCACATTCATATTAATTTTTTAAAAAAACTCACAAGAGAAAGGGTGCCCTGAAAGACCCAATTTTTAAAATTTCTCTATTTATAAATGGTTGCTTTTGCTCCACTCCACCACTATCATTCCCAATGCTAAAGCTCCTTGAAATTCATGGAAGCAGTTTTTAAAGAAATGGAGCTTTACAATGTCTGAGAACCCACACTTTCTTCCCAAAGAACTGACCAGAAGCTTGTGTTGTATCATTTGACCCTTGGACCAAGGGGCAGGCACCCCCTGAAGACTGGCTGAATGAGGTGCCTGGTTTGCAAAGATTGGTCTGTTCCCTAAATAGACATTTCTCCAAAGAAGATATACAGATTGCCAACAAACACATGAAAGGACGCTCAACATCACTAATCATTAGAGAAATGAAAATCAAAACTACAATGAGATATCACCTCACACCAGTCAGAATGGCCATCATCAAAAAATCTAGACACAATAAATGCTGGAGAGGGTGTGGAGAAAAGGGAACCCTCTTGCACTGTTGGTGGGAATGTAAACTGATACAGCCACTATGGAGAACAGTATGGACGTTCCTTAAAAAATTAAAAATAGAACTACCATACGACCCAGCAATCCCACTACTGGGCATATACCTTGAGAAAACCATAATTCAAAAAGAGTCATGTACCACAATGTTCATTGCAGCTCTATTTACAATAGCCAGGACATGGAAGCAACCTAAGTGTCCAATCGACAGATGAAGAAGATGTGGTACATATATACAATGGAATATTACTCAGCCATAAAAAGAAATGAAATTGAGTTATGTGTAGTGAGGTGGATGCACCTAGAGTCTGTCATACAGAGTGAAGTAAGTCAGAAAGAGAAAAACAAATACCGTATGCTAACATGTATATATGGAATATAAAAAAAATGTTTCTGGAGAACCTAGGTGCAGGACAGGAATAAAGATGCAGACATAGAGAATGGACTTGAGGACTCTGGAAGGGGGAAGGGTAAGCTGGAACGAAGTGAGAGAGTGGCATGGACATATACACACTACCAAATGTAAAATAGATAGCTAGTGGGAAGCAGCCGCATAGCACAGGGAGATCAGCTCGGTGCTTGGTGACTACCGAGAGGGGTGGGATAGGGAGGGTTGGAGGGAGATGCAAGAGGGAGGGGATATGGGGATATATGTATATGTATAGCTGATTCACTTTGTGATACAGCAGAAACTAACACACCATTGTAAAGCAGTTATACTCCAATAAAGATGTTTTTAGAAAAATGGATTAAAGACCTAAATATAAGGCCAGACACTATAAAACTCTTAGAGGAAAACATAGGCAGAACACTCTATGACATAAGTCACAGCAAGATCCTTTTTGACCTACCTCCTAGAGAAAGGGAAATGAAAACAAAAATAAACAAATGGGACCTAATGAAACTTCAAAGCTTTTGCACAGCAAAGGAAACCATAAACTAGACGAAAAGACAACCCTCAGAATGGGAGAAAATAGTTGCAAGTGAAGCAACTGACAGAGGATTAATCTCCAAAATATACAAGCAGTTTGTGTGGCTCAATATCACAAAAACAACCCAATCCAAAATTGGGCAGAAGACCTAAACAGACATTTCTCCAAAGAAGATACACAGATTGCCAACAAACACATGAAAGGACGCTCAACATCACTAATCATTAGAGAAATGCAAATCAAAACCACAATGAGGTATCACCTCACACTGGTCAGAATGGCCATCATCAAAAAATCTACAAACAATAAATGCTGGAGAGGGTGTGGAGAAAAGGAAACCCTCTTGCACTGTTGGTGGGAATGTAAATTGATACAGCCACTATGGAGAACAGTATGGAGGTTCCTTAAGAAACTAAAAATAGAACTACCATACGACACAGCAATCCCTCTACTGGGCATATACCCTAAGAAAACCATAATTCAAAAAGAGACATGTACCACAATGTTCATTGCAGCACTATTTACAATAGCCAGGACATAGAAGCAACCTAAGTGTCCATCAACAGATGAGTAGATAAAGAAGATGTGGCACATATATACAATGGAATATTACTCAACCATAAAAAGAAATGAAATTGAGTTTTTTGTAGTGAGGTGGATGGACCTAGAGTCTGTCATACAGAGTGAAGTAAGTCAGAAAGGGTAAAACAAATACCGTATGCTAACACATATATATGGAATCTAAAAAAAAAAATGGTTCTGAAGAACCTAGAGGCAGGACAGGAATAAAGACGCAGACTTAGAGAATGGACTTGAAGACATGGGGAGGGGTAAGGGTAAGCTGGGACAAAGTGAGAGAGTGGCATGGACATATATACACTACCAAATGTAAAATACCTAGTGGGAAGCAGCTGCATAGCACAGGAAGATCAGCTCGGTGCTTTGTGACCACCTAGAGGGGTGGGATAGGGAGGGTGAGAGGGAGACGCAAGAGGGAGGGGATATGGGGATATATGTATACATATAGCTGATTCACTTTGTATTACAGCAGAAACTAACACAACACTGTAAAGCAATTATACTCCAATAAAGATGTTAAAATACTTATTAGTTCAGTAATTTTTGTGTACATAAACATATATTAATGTGTGTGCATGCATTCAAGCATGCATATATATTTTATTTACAATACAAATAGAAAATCTAATTTTAATTACATAATAATTACTAGAGAGAAAGTGAGTACTAATGCAACTCTTGAGTATTGAGTAATGGTTAATCCCTATGACTCTGTAGTCTGATTACCTTGTTCAAAACCTCATGCTACCACTTAGAAACTGTTACTACGGCAAGATAATTAACCTTTCCAAGCCTCTGTAAAATGAAGGCAATAATAAATAGAACCTAACTCAGAAGCTTTATTTTTAGTGTCCAATGCTAAAACTATGCAAATGGGAATACAAAGATAAAATATACCAAAATTAATGAGTGTCATACACTTGCTTGGATTCACAGTAACTAGGAAATCAGCCCTTCCACCATCAACATAATTTCACCTCATTTATTTTGAAAGTTAAACCGTCTTCAACAAATACCATGACCCCTTTATAGAGCATAATTCTGGCTTTCACCTGTCATCCTGGCGTAATTATTGACAGCGATTCCTGTCACTCTCAAAAGTTTGCATGATAATTTATTTGGTTACTCAGCCTTTACAGAGCTTGGATGTCAGTCTCTTCTTTTTTCCTCTAAATAAATACTGTGACTGCTTTTGTTTTCAGATGTCTATACGACATCTTTTCAAATATGTATGTTTTTTTTCTTTCCAAACTTGTGCTATCAGTTTTTCCTCTCAAATAGCCCTTTGAGGTTTTTTTTTAAAACTTGTGAGTACCAGGTCTCCACCCGCCCCCATGTAACACAAGAAATTCCTAAAAGCGGTGTAGGTATTTATACTGAAGGGGTTAGGGGGAGAGGCCTGTATTCATGTATAATAGAAAACTGTAAAACTGATTTTCAAGGAACTGGGGTGTGCACTAATTCAACTTCTAGCTGATGGATGCCCCCTTCTCTTCTCCCTGCATGAAGATTTGCATAAGCCACAAAAGCTATATTTCAGAATACTTAGTTTGTGATCTTTTCCCCATAAGAACAATTTAAAACTAGAGATCGATGCATGAGACACAATTTGGGGAGCAAGGGGTGATAACAGGTCAGCCTTAAAGACTATGAACATTCATACAGTGAAGAGACCTCTTTGCTTTGGTTTCAACCAGACTTTCCCAGAGTGACTTGTGCACAGAACAGATCTTTTTTTTTTTTCTTTTTGCATTTTTATTTCTTTAACTGAGAGGCTGTGTAGTGGCATGGAAAGAGCTTACAGCAGAACTGTTAAAACACCAGATCTGGAGATAGTCGTGGCTGTATCACTTATCAGCTGGATGACCTTGAAAGGTTACTTAATCTATCAACTTCCTCGTTAATGAAATGCAAAACCAATAGCATCTCTCACATCTTGTTATAACAAGTGAATATAAATAAAAAGGTTAATTTAATAAATAGTATTGAAAAGGCTAGTTATTCATTAGAAGGAAAACATATGGCCTCCCCATCTGATGCCATATACAAAATATAAATTCCCAATGAATTAAAGATTAAATACAAAAACAGGAAGAGCAAATACAATAACAAAAACCTTAGAAGAAAATCCAGGAGGCTGCCTGTACAATTTAAGGATGGGGGGAACATGTTAACTAAGGCAAGTAACCTAAGAAACTGTAAAAGAAATTATACTTTTTTGTTTTACTATATGAGAAATTGAAAACTTTTGTGTGTCATAAATATATATACCAATATACAAATGATAGAGTTGGAAAAAATATCTCCATGCAAATGGCAGATAAAGAAGTAATATCTATATAATGCAAAAAGCTTTTGAAGACTGAAAAGCAAAAAAAAAAAAAAAAGCCAACTGAATAGGAAAATTTTCAAGGAAATTGAATAGCAAGTCACAGAAGGGCAAATTCAAATGTTGTTTGTATTAAAAGATGAATAAACTCATTAAAGATCAAGAAAATGCCAATTAAAGTAACAGTGAGATAACAGTGACACTCATCAAATTGGCAAAATTTATTTTTAAAAGTTAACATATATTGATGGCAAATACTTGGAGGGGACCAAGCTCTCATACTTTGCTGGTTGAAATATAAATTATGCAGACCTTTTCGAAAAGCAACCACGAAGAAAAATCTGTTAAAAGGAAAAATATGTTTATCTTTGACCTAGAAATCCCACTCCTGGTCGTCTATTCTAGAGAAATCAAAACACCGATATGTTTATGCACATAAACACGCACATAGTGGCAAAGGAATAGAAATGAAGTCAAGGTCCGTCAATAAGAAAACGGTTGAATTAATTATGGTGTTTCTGTATCACAGGGCATTACACTCCATTACAAAGAATGGATTAGAGCCAAACCAATTCACCCAGAAGGCTAGCTACAAGACATTGTTAAATGAGATAGGCACGATGAGAAAGTTTTTTTCAGCAAATTACTATTATTTACTAGTTTAGATAATAGCAAATGACACTCATCCTGTGCCCACACTAGTTTCTTGGCATTCTGTTGGCACCCAGTCTTCATTCTTGAACTATTGTATTTTACTTTTTTTGGCCGTGCCACACGGCATGCAGGATCCAAGCTCCCCGACCAGGGATTGAACCCGAGCCCCCGGCACTGGAAGTGCAGCGTCTTAACCACTGGACCGCCGGGGAAGGCCCTCGAACTATTGTATTTTAAAGGGTCAATCAGCATTCACAATCTATCCGCACTCGAGCCCCATCTTAGGAGGAGATAAATTGCCGTCCACCCATGATCAACTCTTCAGACACAAATTGGTCATCATTCCTCTTCATTAGAGAAATCTTAGTGTTTCTCTAATCATTAAGATAATGGACAATAATCCAATTCTGTTTGGGTTTGTTCCTTTTATTTGGGACATTAAGGATTTGGCTTCTTTGTTTCCCTTGTGAGAGAGGTTTGTAAAAGTAAGTGTTGCAGTTTATCTCACAGACAAATAAAGCATTATTATCCCAAGAGCTTCTACAATGGAGAAGAAAAAGCAATAGATATACTTTTTTAAAATTGTTTGCTGATAAGAGAGACAGTCCATGAGGTGAAAATGTGAGAGGTCCTGAACTGCACAGAAAGATGCTCAACCTTGCTTGCGGTGGCATTTTCTTGCACTAACTTAGGTAAGGAAGAACTATGTTTCCCAGAACTCCCTTCACTACATAGCTCCAGGTTCATGTGCACCAAAAGAGACCTGGTACAAGGATTTGGAGAATGGAAGAAAAGCAGGAGTTTTATACTCAGGTCAGTGCAAGATACCATGTGCTGCTGCTACTCACACATGCCTACCTGCTGGCTTAACTTGCAGGGAACCTACAGCCAGCCTGCATCAACTCCCACTCCTGCCCAATCTCCACTTTTGGCTTTCCACTCTCCCAGACCTGGTGCGTCTTAGCTCTTCGTCAAAGAGCAACAGTTTCTCTTGCAGCTAACCTGCCACCTCTGCACCACCACCATTAAAGTCTGAGGCTTAGAAGAACTAACAGATGAACTCAGTTTCCAGTCCAACCTCTGGATTCTGGCTCATCCTCCCAGGTTCCTGCTTCTCTTTGTTTCCCCTGCTAACTCCCTGCCCTGCTGACTTTAGGCTCCAACATCACACAACAGAAGCAACAGCCACATATAAATTGTTTAACCAGTTCTCACAATTGTGTAAGGTCAAATACATAAAACCATGGCTTATTACCAATATTTCCCACTGTTTCTGACTTTTAGATTGAACTCTGATTGATGCCTTACTCAGAATAAGAGAAAGGCATATTAAAAGTTCACTGAGGTAGAATCTGTGAATATCTGAAATATAAAAATATATTTTTATGTTGAATGAAAGCTGTGGGAACACAGGCCTAATCATATATTGTTAAGGAAATTTAAAAATACTGTGATACTTATGGAGAATAATTTGATTCACATCGAGTGAAACCATACATAGATTTACTCTTAGATCCTGAGGTACTACTTCTGGAATCTATCCCAAAGATACACAGGCAAAAATCTAAAATGATGCATGCACAAGCCTATTAATTGAAACACAAATGTAATAACAAAAGACTGGCAATAACCCAAATGTACATCAATAAGGAACAGATTGAAAAATTATAATAAATCCAAGCATTGAAGTAGTATAAAGCTGTCAAAGGGAATGAGGTGCCTCTCCATATATTACTATGGGTTAATCGCAAGATATAGTAAATATAGTAGAAAGTAAAAGATGCAAAGGGGAAAAAAGTGTGGGTAGTGTGTGTCTACCATTTATCTAAGTGTTTGCAAGGATATGAAACAACTGGAACTTTTATTCTATACACTGCTGGTGAGAATATAAAATGTTACTTTTGAAAACAGTTTAAACATACACCTACCATAAGAACCAGCCATTCCATTCAAAGGCATTTAACCCCCAAAAATGAAAGCATAAATCTTCTATACACAGACTTGTAAATAAATGTTCATTGCAGCTTCTTCTTTTTTTTTTTTTTTTTTGCGGTATGCAGGCCTCTCACTGTTGTGGCCTCTCCCATTGTGGAGCACAGGCTCCGGACGGACAGGCTCAGCGGCCATGGCTCACGGGCCCAGCCTCTCCGCAGCACGTGGGATCTTCCCGGACCGGGGCACGAACCCGTGTCCCCTGCATCGGCAGGCGGACTCTCAACCACTGCGCCACCAGGGAAGCCTGATAGCAGCTTCATTTTTAATAGTCAAAGACTAAAAGCAAACTGAATGTTCATGAACAGATGAATGGATAAACAAATTGTGGTATATCCATATAAAGGAATACTATTCACCAATAAGAAAGAACTGTTCATACATAAAACTTTGATGAATCTCAATATAATTATACTGAGTGAAAGAAACAAGACAAAAAGAGTACACAGTTTCACAGTGATCTCTATTAAAATTCCAGGCAAATTGTATTTGCAGAAATGAAAAAAATGACACTAAAATTCGTTTGGAATTTCAAGGGATCCCCAAATAGCCAAAACAGTCTTGAAAAATAAAAAAAAAAATAGGTTGAGGGTTTATATTTCCTGACTTCAAATTTACTACAAAGACACAGTAAACAAACCAGTGTGGTGCTGGCATAAAGACAAATAGTTTACTGGCATGGAATTGAGAGTCCAGAAATAAACCCATGCAGCTACGCTGCATTGATTTTTAGCAAGGGTGCCAAGAGCATTTAATGGGGAAGGACTATCTTTTTAACAAATAGTGCTAGGACAACTGGATAGCCACATGCAAAAGAATGAAGTTGAACCTCTACCTCACTCCACATACAAAAATAAACTCAAACTGGATCAAACGCCTAAGTGTAAGAGATAAAACTATAACATTCTTAGAAGAAAACAGAGGGGTCCTTCGTGACCTTGAATTAAGAAATGGATTCTGGGCTTCCCTGGTGGCACAGTGGTTGAGAGTCCGCCTGCGGATGCAGGGGACACGGGTTCGTGCCCCGGTCCGGGAGGATCCCGCATGCCGCGGAGAGGCTGGGCCCGTCCGGAGCCTGTGCTCTGCGGCGGTGAGAGGCCCACGTACTGCAAAAAAAAAAAAAAAAAAAAGAAATGGATTCTTAGATGTGACACCAAAAACACAAGCAACTAAAGAAAAAATAAATTGTCCTTGATCCAAATTAAAAAGTTTTGTACATCAAAGGACACCAGCAAGGAAGTGAAAAGACAACTTACGGAATGGGAGAAAATATTTGCAAGCCATATGTCTGATAAGGGTCTAGAATCCAGAATATACAGGGAACACTTACAACTCAACAACAGAAAGACAAAAAATCCAATTAGAAAATGGGTGAAGGACTTGAACACACATTTCCCTGAAGATGAACAATTTCAAAATGTTGAAGAGATGCTCAACATAATTAGCCATTAGGGAAATGCAAATGAAGACTGAAATGAAATACTAATTCACACCACTAGGTTGGCTATAATTTTTTTTAATGGGAAATAACAAATGTTGCTGAGGATGTGGAGAGATTGGAATCCTCACACATTGCTGGTGAGAATGCAAAACGGTGCAGCCACCACGGAAAACTGTTAAACATACTTTTAAAATGTGACCAACCACTCTCTTAAATATATGCCCCAAAATATTGAAAACACGCAGTCAAACAAAACCATGATTTGTCCATGAATGTTCATAGCAGAACAATTCACAAGAGCCAAAGGGTGTAAACAACTCAAACGTATATCAAGAGATGAATGAGTAAACAGATTGAGGTATATCCATACAGTGAAATATTTTTCAGACATAAAATAGCAATGTCTTACTAATACATGCTACAACACGGATGTACCTGAAAAACATTATGCTAAGTGAAAGAAGCCAGACATAAAAGGCCACACAGTACATGATTCCTTTTATATGAAATACCCAGAATAGGTAAAACCAGAGAGACAAAAAGCAGATTAGTGGTTGCCAGGGGCTGGGTAGAGGAGAGGAAAGAAAAGTGACTGCTTAATGAGTACGAGGTTTCTTTTGGGGGCAATCAAAGTGTATTGGAACTAGATAAAGGTGATGGCTACACAATACTGTAAATGTACTAAATGCCACTGAATCGTCTACTTTAAAATGGTGCATTTTATGTTATGGGAATTTTGCCTCAACAAAAGAAAACGAGACTACATAGTGAATGATTTCTTTTGTATAAAATTATAGAGATGAATATTCATCTATAGGGACAGAGAGCAGATCAGTGGTTGTCTTGAGATAGGAGGGTATACAGGGGAGGGGGATTACCAAAGGGCACAGGAAGCTTTAGGGAGTCATGGATGTGCTCATTATCTTGATTGTGGTGATGGTTTTGTAGCTGTATACATATGTCCAAATATGTGTGCAGTTTATTGTATGTTATAATATAATGCACAGTTAGTCACACCTCAATAAAGCTGAAAGTAATTTAAAATGATGGAGTTCTCTGTAGATTAAAAGATAATTAACAGTCATAGTAACAATTGTACTGTGTGACATTATTTACCTCTTTATAAAAAACACATCATAAAACATAAAAGGTACAAGGAAAAATGTGAATGACAGATAATGAATGACCCTAAGGTATTGCTGTTAATTTTGTTAGCATGATAATGGTATATGATTATGTATTTTAAAGTCTTTATCTTTTGGCAATACATAATGAGGAGGTCATTCTCTTTACCTTTGTATACGTTTGAAATTTTCTATAATAAAATATTTAAAAATAAGGTTAGCATGCATATGTATTCTCCTCACATAATACAAGATGTAAAGGGAATTTCTTATACTTTTATTCCCTTTCCAAGCCATAAACAACATCATGGGGATAGATTTTACTCAGTAGAATGACTCAAGCCTGTTCTACCATGCTGTCTTAGTTAGTGATAGTTTTACTAGGTCCATACATTAACTGATAAAGGAGGAACTGACACAAAGCCAATGATCAAGATCTTGGCCTCCTGAGGCAAGACTGTCTAAGAGTCGCCCAACATAATTTCAAGGTGAAGGGGATCATTACCCTTCCCTGAGATTTTTCAGAAACTGAATTTCTATGTTTTTCTATACCAATCATCTCTCATTCAGCCATCATGGCAAAACTCCAAAGCCTCAGTCTGAGGTTACCCTGGGAAATGTCTTTAAAACACTATTTCTACTTTTATTTCTGGATGATCAGAAATAACTGTATCCTTCTGGGGATAATATAAACTATTTGTCCCATGTTCTGCACAGAATATTGGCATTTCTGATGAATAGGAGAAAGTTAAATCCATTTTGGGAGAGAAAGGGGAATTGGAGAAATCAATGTCTCTAAATGTTCTGGTTTGTATTTTCAGAAGTTTAAGGATTTTTTAAAACTGTTAATTCCTCTAAGGTTCTACTTATAAATATATGTGTGCCTCCCTTCCACTGAAAAATTCTTTCAATATTTCTTAGGTTGTTCTTAATCTATTCTATGCAATTGTAATAAATCAGTACCTTTACTGGGAACACCACAAACCCAACAATTACTTTGAAAGTTTCCTGCTCAAATACACCCAGACATAAAACTGGAATATACCACAAAACTTAGGACTATCAGATTTATATGATTTTAAACAGAGATCTCTCTTATAAGTAGCAGATAGAACTGAGTTCCAAAGTATAATGTCACCAAATCATTATCCTAGAATCAGTTAAACAAAAGATTTTGGTTTAGAAATCTACCCTACATGGAAGATAAAAACACATTACTTCAAATCACTATGCACTATGGCATTTTTACCCATTCTGTTTAATCAAAGCACATAGCTCACTAAACCAGGACAGTGAACCGTACGTACATTATCCAGTCATATTAATCTTATTGGTCCTTGCCTGTCTGACAATGACCAACTTCATGTTAATAATGACTCCTCCCTAAAGAAAGATCTGAAATTCTTCTACCTACCTCTCATCCTCCTAGCTCTGCACAGAGACATTCCTAATAGTTGATATAGAGACCCTCTTCTTGGTGATGACACCTGTGAAGTTGTTCAAACACAGACGTACAAAGACATGAATTCAATTCTTCTTCCAATTTATCCTTCAAGTCACTTTTCTCTAGTAGACTTTTGTCATTTAAATTTTGAATAAAATATCTATTTTTTCACACCTTCCAACTCTGTAACAATCACTACTACTTCTTGAATGCCTTCTTGAACGCTGGCACTCACTAGACATGTGTATACTCCAGGCCAAGCCTCACAAGAATCATGCAAAGAAGATCTTGCTTTTTAAACTGAGAACACAAATAGCCAGAGAGATTAAGCTCAAGCTCACTTAGCAATAAGTGATAGAGCTAAAATTCTAACCTCAGTCCACCTGCCTGTGTCTTGTGTTCTACCTACTACTTCCTTTCCACTCTCTACATCTCTCAACAGAACTGTCTTATCACTTTCCAAGACTTTCACTCTCCTTAATAACTTCAGCACCTAGTTCCCAAAGTGTAGAGGCCTGACCCATCCAGCTACCGTGCCAGAGGTAAGATGTCAGCTAACTCTGGAGGTTTACTATTGAGAAGTCAATTTGGCTCTCATTCTTTTTTTTTTCTTTTCCCATATTCTTTTCCATTGTGGTTTTCTAACAGGATATTGAATATAGTTCCCTGTGCTATACAGTAGGACCTTGCTGTTTATCCATTCTATACATAATAGCTTGTATCTGCTAATCCCAAACTCCTAATCCCTCCTTCCCCCACCCCCCTTGGCAACCACAAATCCGTTCTCTATGTCCATGAGTCTGTTTCTGTTTTGTAAATAAGTTCATTTGTGTCATATTTTAGATTTGACATATAAATGATAAATATCATATGGTATTTGTCTTTCTCTGTCTGACTTACTTCACTCAGTATGATAATCTCTAGGTCCATCCATGTTGCTGCAAATTGCATTATTTCATTCTTTTTTATGGCTGCATAATATTCCACTGTACATATGTACCACATCTTCTTTATTCATTCATCTGTTGGTGGACATTTAGGTTCTTTCCATGTCTTGGCTATTGTAAATAGTCCTGCTATGGACATAGAGGTGCACGTATCTTTTCAAGTTATGGTTTTGTCCAGATATATGCCCAGGAGTGAGATTGCTGGATCATATGGCAACTCGATTTTTAGTTTTTTAAGGAACCTCCATACTGTTTTCCATAGTGGCTGCACCAACTTACATTCCCACCAACAGTGTAGAAGGGTTCCCTTTTCTTCACACCCTCTCCAGCATTTGTTATATGTAGACTTTTTAATGATGGCCATTCTGATCAGTGTGAGGAGATATCTCATTGTAGTTTTGATCTGCATTTCTCTAGTAATTAGTAATGATGGGCATCTTTTCATGGGCCTATTGGCCATCTGTATGTCTTATTTGGAGAAACGTCTACTTAGGTCTTCTGTCTATTTTTTGATTGGGTTGTTTGGGGGTTTTTTGTTGTTGTTGTTATTAAGTTGTAAGAGTTGTTTGTATATTTTGGAAATTAAGCCATTGTCAGTTACATCATTTGCAAATATTTTCTCTCAGTCCATAGGTTACCTTTTTGTTTTGTTTATGGTTTCCTTTGCTGTGCAAAAGCTTATAAGTTTGATTAGGTCCCATTTGTTTATTTTTGTTTTTATTTCTACTGCCTTGGAAGCCTGACCAAAGAAAACATTGGTATGATTTATGTCAGAGAATGTTTTCCTGAGTTTTATGGAGTCATGTCTTATACTTAAATCTTTACATTTGGCTCTCATTCTTAGGCCACATTTCATGCTAACTAATTTTGCCACTAATAAGGGTAATGTTTTGTTTTCCACCTACCTTATTCCTTTATCTTATTTCTCAGTTGGTTCAGAACCCAAATGGGGAAGATTGGGCCCACTCTATGATCTGACATCACTATTTTAGAATATGTGCTCCTAAGTTTGGGTGGATTTTGCCTTTGCTTATTAAAAAAGGGGGTTCCCTATGCAAATCCGTACTGTAACCAAACACAGTAGTTGTTTAACCTGAGTGCGTGCACACACGGAGAAATTAGGTTAAGAACATATGTGTTAATTTGCCTCTGAGGAACAACTTTAATTATAAGTGAACATTTTTTATCCCTTAACTAGGCCCAGTAGGACTTCTCTTTGGCAGTACCTACTTCTTTATTTTTAGCTGTTGATTAGAAATGTTCTCTGTAATTGAAAGCAATAAAAAGATTTTCATTTAAAAGGAAGGGGAGTCTATAAATCAGGTTGATATTCTCCCACATAACAATGAGTCTTTAAGATTTTATTTAAGCTTCTTCCCCTGTTTAAATAATATTGAGACCCTTTCAACTTGCAAGTGGAAAGTAACACAGCTTGCTGTGCTACCAAACCCAAGAAGCCTCACAATATAAATAGAGCCAGAGGTACAGAGAGCCAAAGCCAGCTCAGCTCCTGGAGGATTCCCTTGAATACAAGTCCCTTGCCAGCAACCAACATATTTTCTTAGCAAGAGGAAAACTATTTCACAGCATGTTACATTACTTGCTGTTTTTCAGCTCTTAAATAATAAAAGTCAATAACCAGCGAAGTCAGAATAATGACTTTAAACTCACACGGGGACAACCAGGTGAAGAATTGTGGACCAGATTACCAATTCTGGCAAAAAAGGAGAGCAGTTTTATGATCAGATGGTCCATAGCCTAGATAGCTGAAAATGGCAATAACCAAGGATTCATTTCAGTGCTTTATGACTGACATTTACATGTTAATGATCAAATGGAGAATCAGAATTATTGTTGGGAATGGAGACACTGTACTCCAGGAGAAATAGAACGTTACCTAACTTCTGGGGTTTCACGGACCGCAAATGGATCCTCAGGGACCTTTACTGCACATTGAACAGTTCATTTCAAGGTGCATCCTCTGTGTCACAGCCCCAAACTCAAATACCTGCAGGGTCAAATAGGTAATGGGAGTAAGCAACATGGACCCCATGTACTAGTTCACACAACTTCTCTAAATTCTCAGCAGGACTAGCTACACAATTTGTGGAGTCCAATGCCTAATGAAAATGCAAGGCCCCTTGTTCTCAAAGCAGCAAAAAAGTGACATTAAAGGTATTAAAGTATGAAGCTTTTTCATTTCTGCCCAGTCTCATGCTGTCTCTGTCTCTGTCTCTCTTTCCCTACAACTCCGTCCACGTGTCCTGTCAAGATGATTTTATTTGCTATTTAATGCTGCTTTTTCTCAGACACAGGGAGACTCATGAGGCGACTGCAGACCGTATGGTGTAAGACCAAAAATTAAGATTCAACATTACATGCTGTCTTGACATCTGAAGCCAAGAGGCCCTCAAATGGCATAATGACAAGTTCCCCTCCCTACTCTGCTCCTGCAGATAAGGTCTCCTAGCCAAACACCCCTCCTTATCATGGGGCCCCAACACAGGGCCTGCTTGTTCCTGGACAGCAGGTTTCAGCCCCCTGCCGGCCAACAGAATTATTCAAACAAGCCAATTCCATCCTCCCGTGGAAATCAGGGGTCACCTCTACCTCTTGTTACTACAAAGCCTGCTCTCACAGCCTCTGCTTCTTTACTCTCTTCCCAAGTGCACCTCCTCTGTGGTCTTGTGTGGCACGTGACTTCTTCCTCCCTGGAGCTGTGAGTACAGGTGACTAATAACTGCTGTCAATCTCATTTGTCTTGTGTCAAGTGTCATGTGTTCAGCCACCCCCATAATCCCAGGGCATGACTCTCACCCTTGCCAACAGAGTGAAGAAGAGGCAATCGAAATAGACTCTCACAGACCCTGCCCTGTGACGTCATGAGCAGGCATATGTGTACATGCTGGTATGTGATCCACCAACTGCCAGGATCCCCTCCCACACGCTGCTGGACCAGCACACCACGCCCCAACCATAAGCACGGAAGGTATCTTCTCTTACCAGGAGCCTACCACCCCAAGTCATGGCAGATGGGCAACCCCCAGGGGCATTGCAATCTCTTGTCCAGGACATGACAGACTAAGGATAGATGAGAGGGTCACTCCTGCCAAGTCACCCACCAACAACAGCCTGGCACTGCTAGCCCAGGGTGGAGACAGCCACCACCATGCCCAGCTCCAAGATAGGAGGAGGACATGCCTGTCCAGCACTCACTGTCCACACATCAATGCCCAGATCCTCGCTAGGGGCAGACGGTGGCAGTAGTCATGAGGTAGCAATGAGGAGCATGGTCCAGGCAAGGTCTGGGGCACCAGGAAGTGGGGAAGTAGGTGGCTGAGCATCCTTCCCAGGAATACAGGCAGTGAGGTGCATGGAACCGCACATGAGTTGAGGCTTCAGACCTGGGGCACACTCCATTGTCCCATCAGACTTCATGAACAGAGCACAAATTCAAAGATAAAATTATTAAGAATTTTAAGACAGTAACCATAGGACATTAAACCCTAAGCATGGAGCCCTACCTGTGAAGTTGGTCCTGGTTCTCAAACATTCAGCACACTAAGTAGCAATGTTTCTGGTTGTACATGTTTATGTCTGTTCATGACACATGATTTCTACTGCCCCCAGAAAATCCTTTGTGATAAACTTGCTATCTCATAAAAACTTCAATGCCTCCAAAGTATCTTCATTCTTACTGAATTTACAACATCTTAATTTATTTTCATTGAAATGTAAAACCTGTTGAAATTTCAGTAATTTTATTTTCAGTTTGGCCCATGGTTCTCAATGTGGTTATTTCATAAAGGATTCTTAAATTACATCACTTTGTATAGATACAATTGATTTGTACCTTAAACACCTAGGAATGTGTTTCCTATCTACAAAGGAATTTGCTTTTTTCTTTCTTGCCTGAAACATAATACCCTCTCAAGGTATCTTCCATTATTCCAGTTTGAATAGATACAGAAAATACTTCAACTACCTCTTAACTCTATGCCATGAAAACCACACTGCAGGTATGACTGTGAGGGCCCACTGACGGCCTCAGTGTTGAGAGGCCAGTAGAGTATGGTTTGGGGAGCACATGCCCCATCTAAATGGAGCCTCCATCACTCGGCAGCCAAATCATTGCCACATGGAAACATGGAGCCAGGATTGGCAGAGCGGCCACATTTTCAAAGAAAGCCAGTAATTCAGATTTTTACAGGAAAATGAAACTTATTTGTAAATGAGGACGACTGAAGAAAAAAAAAAAATTAATGCTGATTTGACCAACACTAAAAGGACCTAATAAGACACATGTAGGTAGCATTCAGCCACATTTGACGGTCTCTGACATGGAGGAAGAGTACCACTCTCATAAAAATCCCATTTATTGCTCTGTCATGACACTTACCTTATCATACAATCATTATCTGTTTATTTGCCTGTTTCTTTCACTAGACCCTGAGCTCCCTGTTGAAGGGAGTATGTCTGCACCTGGCACTATGGTCTGACACACACCACGTGCTACAGAATCATCTATTAAATGATTTATTTTACTTTTTAAATTTTATTATTTTATTTTTGGCTCCGTTGGGTCTTTGTTGCTCCACGCGGGCTTTCTCTAGTTGCAGTGAGCGGGGGCTGCTCTTCGTCATGGTGCACGGGCTTCTCATTGCGGTGGCTTCTCTTGTTGCAGAGCACGGGCTCTAAGCGCATGGGCTTCAGCAGTTGTGGCACATGGGCTTAGTTGCTCCGCCGCACATGGGATCTTCCCGGACCAGGGCTCGAACCCATGTCCCCTGTATTGGCAGGCGGATTCTTAACCACTGAGCCACCAGGGAAGCCCCTATTAAATGATTTAAATTCAATGAATACTTATTAAAAACTTACAACTTCCCAGGCACTGAGATGAACCGAACAAATAATGCACATATTCTATGAATTAATCTTTCATTTTAAAAGCTTTCTTCTTTTCTTCTCAGTGAGACTTTAAAAATCTCTACGTTCTTTTTAAAATCACATCTATCAGTAGCAGAGAGTCAGGTGTTGGGATTTTATTCTGCAGAACATGGCCCTAGACCAAGAAATACATTAAAAATCACCCTTGAATTTTGGTGGAAATCTCCCGACATTCCTCAAGTTTCTTATTCATGTAATACATACATGGGACATAATGTCTTTCAACAGACATTAATTGAGGGCCTGATATATACCAGGTACTGTGTGAGCTTTGGGGGACCAGAAGATCAAATAAACATGGTCTCTCCCCTCAGTTAATCTCAGACTATAGAAATACAATCTTACCCTGACTTCGTCTAACTTGCTTTTTTGGTCCACAAATTCTTCCTTGCAGGAGAATCATTCTCCTGCAATATCCATTGCAATATCCAATATCCATTCCCCTCAGTCTCTTTTCCAAGGTGCAGTCCCACTGACTCCCAGGATGCCATAATATGCAATCTGGGGCCAACAATGTCCACGAGTTTACACTGGCCTGGCCTGTCTCAGGATGTGATGTCACTCTCATGGCTGCACCTATGAAGGCATCCTTCACACAACCACATCTTATTATGCCTACTGCACAACCAAGCAAGAATATCTTAACCTAAGATATTTGCAGATGTTCCTGGATGAGAAACCACACTGGTGCTTTCCAAATCTGCCTCCTCCTGCAAACCAACGCCCATTCTGCATTAGCAACGATAATATCAGATATCATTGACTGACTCCTTGCTCAATACTAGATCTATTCTGAACACACTGCATACAGTATATAAAGTAGTCCTTACACATATACACACAGCCTCTAAGGTAGTCTTTACAGTTACCTGGAAAGAAGTTAGTTCAGGGAATCCAGGTTATGACGCCAACACTTGTTTGGAACTCATACTGTTTGTATAGGATACAAAATCATAATTCTCAACTACCTTGTAGGCCTCCTGACTCTGAGGACCTCAGATATGGATTTCTTACATACCCGACACAGGTCATGGGAACTAGCTCAGATTCTCTCTGCCTAACCTTCCCAAATCCATTAGTATTCACCCATGACCACATCGGCACACTGGCCTGGGGCATTCGGCTAAGTGTCCTTCCCAGAATTCAAATAGGAAGAGGGGAAGAGGTAGTAGGACACCAGTGTCCTCTTTTCTCCCAATCCTTTACTTTTGGCTTCCCTCCTCAATCTGTCTTTCCCACCTTCTTCCAAGTGATAGAGCCACTAGGTCCCTCTGAGCAACCCCACAAGAATTTTCACCCTAGCTTTTGCCTTCTGATTCTTGCCTCCATTAACTAAGCTCCTCTTTCCCATGGTAAAAGAACTTTCTACCATTTCCTCTCTAGTAAGACATTCCCTTAAACCTTTTATTTGCTCCTCTCTGTACTGTGTCTTGGCTGTTGGTATGATTATGAAGTAGAGTGGAATTTAAATAACCATTTTCTCTGTCAACAGACCCTAGCTTTCAATGAAGACTCAAGAAAATCTGTTCTGAAACTCAAAAGTGAGCACTGATCTCTTTGGTCTAAGTGTACCCTGAGCAAATTAATGTTTTAGGTCGATGAGTTGCCCTTTGGACATAATTTAAGGAGAATAAAATACATTGGCATAGTATATTTTAAAAACGATATCCCAGGGACAGTAACACTCATAATCAAAGGAAGTTGAAGTGACATTCATTATTTTCTGTCTCTAAGAAAAGCTTCAAAAGGAAGCAATCTTCAGACTGAATAAAATTTGTCACCTGCCCCCCATCTGCATCTGCCTTCCTGGATGCCAAGAGGTTGGGGGAGGTGAATATAGGGATCCTCTACCACTCCGCCTTCCTCTTCACTCTCCTCCCTAATTCACTTCTTTCTCTAGGTTGTACTTTTATCCAGGTGGTCTGAGTGCCATAATTCCTGCATCAGATCGAGAGTTAACATTTTTTAGCTACGAGTGATTGACAAAGCCTCTTGTTGTTTCTTTATGACTTACGTTAAGCTTATTAAATAACATTTAATCATTTCTGGGCAGTGTTGATGAATCAAACTCTTGGATAATGGGTGTCTGGAAATGTATCTACACTTTCTAACATTAACTTGTGTTTAAAAATAGCCAGTATAAGTGTTTTTGCTCTAAACTGCGTTTGTATGGAACTTTACAGTAAGGTATGTAACATGGAAAACAGCTCTATCTTTGAGAGGTGAAATCAAACAACTTACCTAAGGTGACTCAACTACTAAGTAGATTCAACCTGTCTTACTTTCCTTAGAATCTATGTTCCTAACCACTAGGATAGACTAGCTCCCTATAAATAGGACACTGGTTCATGCCTACAGTGCCATGCTATAAGGCAGCAGGATAGTTTGCTTCTGACCCAGAATTCTGACACAGCAATACAACCTATGACTGCCCTCACAATGCCCTGTACCTAGGCTTTCTTAGTTGTTACTCTCCTTCAACACATCCTCTCCCATAAAGCCATTTGGAAATGATGACCTGGCAGAATTCTGCATAGTCCAATATCCAGACCATGTACCAGCAGATAAGGCATGACCTGTTCCAAGGATGTGACAAGCAGGTAGAGTCTCCAGGTCAGAGCCTCATCTGGTATCAGCTTAGATCAGAAATCTCAGCAACAGGCTCCCTGGGACCTTTTTATGCCAACATTCATGGTACTCAATGATGTGTCTTCGAGGTGCGTATTTTGTGTGTTGATTTAATCCCGCCTTCATTTTATTTTCCCATTATAGTCATTTAATCTGCTGCTACTGCTATTACTACATTCTAAAAACTGCCTAAGTCCCTTCTTAAAATGAGGCAATAGGTAAATATTAACCAGACCAGCCTAGAATGCTCATAGAAAACTCTAGTTACTGTAAACCAAACGTTAGCATTAAGAATCAGCAACCCAGTTGTGTAATGTCCCTACCTTGGTGACTAAGTACCATTGACCCACCATATAAAGACAAGACCCTTCCTCAGCCGGGAGCAGGGCAGGGCCCATAGGGACAAGGATGAAAGAGACTGAGCAGGACTCCTGGGGATGACAGGCAGAGCCTTCCAGGAGACTTAGATTGACTGCCCCATGGTTGAATCTGTCCTGCTTTCTATCGACATAGTCAACGCAGACAGCCTACCTCCTGAGAGCAGAGATTTCAAAACTCCCTCCTGTTTTCAGTATCTACAAATGGGCTCATTTCCAGTCCCTGGGAAACAGCATGGAGCATTGGAAAGGCATGAGATTTGAAACCAAACCCAGCTATCCATGCTCACTGGCCAAGTGATCTTGGAAAGTTACTTAACTTCTTTAAGCTTGTGTTATTTCATATGTAAACTGAATCAGTATATCCTTGCAGGGTGGTCATAAAGAGCAAATGCAAGGAACCTGGTTCTGTGCAGCAGTTGGTTAACAGTATATGGACTATGTTCGAATATGTCCAGTCTTCCGTTGCCCCTTCTTCACAACCTGGCCCCAACTCTGCCTTGTAAGCCATGGACTGAACTATTTATTATTAACTGTAAGTCCATGGGTTCCATGTCTACCCAATTTCCATGTATAAAAAGACTAAAATTGGAAAATATATATCTTTATGACCACTTTGTGCCAGATTGACTGACTAGCTTAAATTTTTGATGCATTAAGAGGGGGTGAGGGCATTTCTGTGGTTTGGTGTTCCTTGAATGTGAGCCAGACCTTGAGCCAGAACCTCTAACTTCTGTTGAAGGACCTATCTACCTGCTGATACTTTCAATACACTCCCTTGTTTTATACTCACACCAACTCTGGGATGCTAATTTTATAAACTGAGGCATAAGGAAGTTAAGTATCTTGCATCAAGAAAGTGGTAGACCAGGAAGTCAAACCTAGATCTCACTGGACTGTGTACTTTCCCAAATGATGCAGTTCATTTGGCAATATGCTGCATGAAACTTCCTAATTTTAGACAGTATAGCAGGCCTCAGATGCATTCTGTTGTACTAAGCCATGCTAAAGGAGGAGCTGTTCCATAAATAAAATAAGAATCATCTGCATTTAAGGAACTCACTAAGTATGTCCCTTTTAGAATAAATGTTGAGAAAATCTACTGGCACCATCAAACATAAAGATGTGAAGACAGTCAGAGCTGCTGTGCTCTATTTCTTGAGAGACTCAGAAATGTAAATCTCACAGCAAAGGTGGTCTATGTAGAATTTGTTATTCTTTCTGTTGTGCATATGCCAAAGTTAATTTCATATCACAAAAATATCCTAGATCAGTGTTACTAACAAGAATGGTTCTCAAAACTTAATTTGGTAGAAATAAACATGTTAAGAAATTGTTGTATATCTTATTAAGGAGGGGAATATATTAGGGTTATTGTGTTAAAATACAGCCGGCCCAGCATCTCCACAGATGTGGTACCACAGAGTCGGAGGGCCAACTGTACTACCATCATTTTATATAAGGGACTTGAACATCCACAGATTTTGGAATCCTCGGCTGAGAGTCCTGGAACCAATCCTCCATGGATACCAAGAAAGACTATACACTTTCCTGTGGTCATTGGAATGTAAATGGAATGCTGACTTTACCATCAAAGTAAGGAAAAGATTCACTCACCTCTTCTTGTGCGATGTGCTTGGTCAGTGAGTTTGGTGAGGGCAAGAAGAGCAAGTAGGCAGGCTGTCACCAGAATCTAGAGATCAGGCAACTGTCTGAGTCTGTGGTTAAAGTTGGGAGTGGTGGGCCAGGATGGCAAAGGGATGGTAAGGCCAAGACCCATCCTGGGAGGTCACAGAGATGCCAGCGCCAAGCAAGATGGTTCAGAAGCCAGTAGCCAAGGTTCTTGAAGACAAAGCATGGGAGACAATCATCACGTGAGCCAGCAAATCTTCAGGCCAATATTTCTCAACCAGAGCATTGCTTATCCAAGGCATCTGAAGGTGCTCCCTCAAATATGACATTCTGAAAACTAGATTGTTCTAAGTATACTCTGCATACACTATGAATGACAGCACCTCCAACTACCACTTATATCACTCTTCAATTTCATTTGTTCATCAAGGTCTACTAGATTTACCTACCAAGTATCTCTAGAATCCCTTCTCTTTCATTCTTTTCTTTTGCCGTGGTCCTTATGACAACTTGCCCTGATTACAGTTTCCTTAGGATGAGACTTCCTACTTCTGTTCCTATCTACCCTGTCCCTGTACCTCCAACTCTAATGGTATTGTTTCTCTACTTAGAGACTTGGAGCACACAATCTACAATCCCTTGCTGTGTTGTTGTTGCTACTGCTGCTGATGCTGTGAGATGCTATGTTCCTGGCACTGTCCCAAGCACCAGGGATCCAAAGAATAGGACAGATCCCCTTCCCCCAAAGAGCGCATCATATTTAGGTGAAAAATCTCCAGCTTCATCTCATGCTCTTCATTCCTATTCATGTCATATTCCTGCTACAGAACATCAATCAATCCATGCTCTTTAATATCTTCTTGCTTCTGACTGTCACTCCTCTGTCCAGAAAACTCCTATTCATTCTTCAATACCCAACACATTTATTACCTTGTGCCTAAATTTTTTCTCAATTCCCAAAACATAATTTGTCCTACGTGTGTTCCCAGAGCACTTTGCATTTCTCCTTGTATAGCACTGACCCCATTAATTGTAAATATCTGCTTAAAAGTCTTTTTTTTTTCCACCAAACTTAATCAGTTTTTCAAGCACAAGAACCATATTCTGTTCACATTTGCCTTGCTCAGGAGCTGAGAGAGTGCTAAAATGTATTGATATTAGGCATCAAAACATGGTTTTAAAAATTAGTTTGTTAATTAAGTACATGAATGTAGACAAGGTTTGAGAAATCAGACTGAAATTTGACACAAAATAACCACACAAACATCATATTTCATTTATTGAAGGTGGAATACCAGTGGAAACACCCAGAATGTTTGGCAGGTAAATGGGGGATTCTTCGTCTTAAGAATGCAACAATCATATTTTCAAATGACTTGAGAGGAATTTATCCACTGCATAAATAAATTATTTCCTCAAAGATATTCAAGTCATATTTCTAATTCTTATCAGCAAGATCATCTACTCCTGTCTCCAGAATTTCTTCATTGGCTTAGTGGTAAATTTATTTTATTAGACAATTTTTCTCTATCTAGTTAAAGGCACGTTTCAGGGAGGTAGGAAATGGTGCAAGCTCTCCTTCAGCTCCCGCACCATCCTACAAGCATCCCCCAGCAACAAGAGCTTGGATACCAGAGACTGAGAAAAAGTCGATAACTGACAGCAAGGAAAGAATTCGAGGCATTGATCATCTCAGACTTGGGAGTTGAGATAAAGCCACAGAATTCAACACCACATTAACTCTGCTTGTGCTGGAAGAGATAAATATTTTTAAATGGGTTCAGATTAGAAATATGGGAGCGATTTTAAGGCATTTTAAGGCATTGTTTCTTGGCACTATTGACACTTTGGACCAGATAATTTTCTGTTGAGGGTGGTGGGCGGGGGGGGGGGGGGGGGGGGGGGGGAGGGGGTCGGAGGGTGTTGTCCTGGGCACTGGAGCATGCTTAGCAGAATCTCGTGCCTCTACTCACTAGATGCCAGTAGCAACCCCCAGCTGTGGACAAGCAAAAATGTCTCCAGACATTGGCAAATGTCCCAAGGGGCTAAATGGACCCCTTGTTGAGAACCACTGCTCTAACCCATCACACACAAATAAAAATGCTTCTAGCTCCATTATAGAAATCTACCTTTTCAAATGATTTAACAATGGCAAAATGTGGAATAGTATCAAATTAATATTTAGGCAAATGATGTTGCTCCAAAGAGATTATCCTAAAGAGATCATCTGTAAGCCCCACCAAAGGAATGTGAAACAGACTTTGACATTACCTCAGCCAGAGGTCTATTTTGGATGAGAAGTGGAGGCAGTTTGCCATGCGGTAAGCTTCTCCTTTCTTGATATTTCTGGAGGGCATGTGCTTGCTTGCTCTACAGCCAAATCAGAAGCATTCAACGCAATGATTTCTGTTTTAAACAAAAAACGATACTCTAAGGAATGTTTTTCCTGACAAAGCAGGCTGTAAAAACCCTGCTGTTCAAATGAGAGAACCGATCTACCATGTCAGTGACTCAGCCCTCCTTCAATCCAGTTCACCTGAAATCAGCAAAACCAGACAAAAGGCCAAGTTAATGTTAATTCAATAGAAAAAACATCTTTTTACAAGATAATCTTTTTATAACCTCCCCAGGCCTTCATTTCCTCACCTCTGAAATCAAGTAATAAGATCTGTCTAACAGATTTATGAAAATTGAGACATTACATACAAAGGCAGTAGCTGGCACATGACATGTATTCAAAAGTGTTTAAATACCAATTCGAATATATTTTCTCAGCCAGTTTCTCTGATAGCATATGAGAACTAAGACTAGAATTTATTTTCACCTCCTGTTGCCTACTGAACAACCAAAGGGTTAAGAAAAACTAAAAGAATTAGGACACTGATCATTTACTAATGTATGTAGTTACTTTTGTGTTTCAAGAAAACACAAAAGACATCAGACAAAAGTTTCATATAAAGTAACTTTCTAATCCTAACTTCTTAAAATTTAACAAGCATTGCTCTCTAAGTAAGTGGTTGGCCTTTTTTTCCTACTGATATTTCATTCCAAAAATCATTTGGCTACAGGATGTGTGTTGTTGTAAAGAATGGCAATTTTAAATATTCAAAATCACAGTATTCCCTTTCACCAAATATTAACACTTATCAAATGTATGAAATATAAATCAAAACCAAATCTAGTAAGGAATATCTATATGTGTATAACTGAATCATTTTGCTGTACAGTGGAAATTAACACAATGTTGTAAATCAACTATACTTCAATTTTAAAATAAATTGAAAAAACCAAGCCTAGGAGAACCAGCTCAATGCATCAAATAAAAGAGAGCATCAAATAAAAGTAATCATTATAAATGGCTACTTCTTCAGGCTGCACCAGACACCAAGCCAAGCCCTCTACATAAATTTTTGATGTTCTACGATGTGTCATATTGTGATCTTATCCCCCATGGCAATTTTTATTATTCCCATGTTACAGATGAGGAAACCGAAGCTGAAAGTATCTGAGTGACTTGCCCAAGGTCATGCCCCCTAATGGAGCCAGGATTGAAACCCAGGCACTCTAGCTGGGCTTCTATCCATCAGGAATTACGCTTCAGTACAAATGGGTAATGGATATGAAGAGAGTGTGGGTTTCTCTTGCCGCCAAGTTACCATGGAAGCAATGACTTAAACCAGTCCTATTAAAACATATGCCCACCTGAAGATCATGCTGATTTCCGTGCCTCACAAATTAGTCTCAGGCTGTTCCCAGGTAATGAAAATACAAATCATGAAAACTGGCGTCCCCATTCATAAGCCCATCTTTCCCATAGATAAGTTACCTAGCAGAAAAATCAAGACAAAGCCCTCATAAAACAACTATACTCCAATAATAATTAATTTTTAAAAAAGAATATCAATGAAAAAAAAAAGAGTCCTCTTTCTAAAAGATTCTTCTCCACCAGAGACTTCTAAGTAAGTCTATCTCTTGAGTAGATTTTGGAAAATCCATGGACACTTTATCAATATATGCAGATATTTTGCATGCATCAGAGCCCAGAATTTTTAGAACAAAAAATTTAAGAAGCGCTGTGCTAAACCAAAAGAAGTACATGGATCAGAAGCCTATTAAGAAACTTTTAGTGCTGAGATCTAATAGGATCTGATTTTAAGATGGCATAATATCTATAGCCAACTCCTAAAGTAGTAGCAACAACCAATAAATATCAATATGTCATATTCATGAGTGGTCAAACCCAAGGGACTCATGTGCCTCAGATTTGAAGATTCAATCCAGACTTCTGGACTTCCCTGGTGGCGCAGCGGTTAAGAATCCGCCTGCTAACGCAGGGGACACGGGTGGAAGATCCCACATGCTGCAGCTCAACTAAGCCCATGTGCCACAACTACTGAGCCCGAACCCCATGAGCCTAGAGCCCGTGCTCCGCAGCAAGACAAGCCACAGTAATGAGAAGCCTGCACACCACAACGAAACTAGAGAAAACCTGCATGCAGCAACAAAGACCCAACGCAGCCAAAAATAAATTTATTTAATAAAAATGAAATCCAGACTTTTGTCAAAGCACCTACTAGACAACTAGCAGGCGCCATGATGGGCACAAAACGTTCAAACACAAATTAAAATTTCTGCCTTCATAGCTTATTATGGAAGATTTTTTGAAAATAAGTATCAATGGCAAAATAACACTGAATGGTTAATGTTGCTATAAAGGTACGTGAAACATTATAAGGGATAACAGGGTAGAATGATTAATTCTTTGTGTCAGGAAAACATGAAGAGTTACAGAAAAGAAATGGTGTTTGAGCAGAGTCTTGCAGGTGAAGAGGAGGTTGTCATACAACAGAGTTAGTTGACAGTACAGTGGTCATGTCTGAGAGGCGACAAACTGTCCTACATTCCTAGAAATGTACAGAAAGGAGAGGCCAGGGACAGGGTTTGGTATGTGGGCTGAGGTAAAGATGCAATAACCCAATTCAAATAATTTTGGCAATACTCTACCGATGATAATGAGAAGCTTTGGAGAATATACCTGGAAATGAAGATGATCTATCTGTGTGAGAATGAGTACTCCGAATGCAGAGGATGTACTTAATTGGAGACAGGAGAATCTGGGGACAGAATGATCAATTAGGATGCCCTGTTACCATAATTCAGGAGAGAGATGAGCCTCAGGGCACATCAGATAAACAATTGGCTGTGCTGGGAGTTGCAGGAAGAAGGAGATCAGGGAGAAAAGGGGGTACCCCACAAGGGTAACTGGATGCTAACTGACCCAATGAGAAGTGCCAGAAATAGCTCCCTACTTCAGAAGTATACGTGGCCCTTATGGTATATCTTGCTTAAAATGGGTACACACCTATATTAATTCCAAGAAAAGACTTAGGTGTAACATATCGGAGAAATCTCCCTACTTCAGAAGTATACGTGGCCCTTATGGTATATCTTGCTTAAAATGGGTACGCACCTATATTATTTCCAAGAAGAGACTTAGGTGTAACATCGGAGAAAAGCTCTAAGACTCGGGAACATGGACGATCCACCAGGCACCATGCTGGACACTGCATACATTGTCTCAAAGACTGTATGTCAGGAGCTCACCCATATCCTGACCCACTGGTGGGCCAGACATCTCCCTCTTCACAGATCCGCCTTAGCAATCCACCCAGAATGGCTCATTTCTCTCCATTTCTCTTGCCAGCAACAAAATGAATCATTTTTTTTTATGACATCAGCCCTACAAATCAATTCAATGAATTAAAACGGGCCCTGCTAGACCAGAACACAAGCCAAGGGTGTCAGATCTTCTTTCCTCCCACTCGCTCTCATGGCTCAAAACTGCTCCAGGGTATCTGGAGAGAACAGCTCAGGCTCCCCCTGCCCAACACCACGTGGGCTTGAACAAGGCCAGACCACCACCCTTAGGGACAGCTGAGATGCTCCTGAAATGTCAGAAGCAGCCCTGCCAGCCTCCCAGCCTCCGCCATGTTCTGTGTGATGGGTATTGATTTCAGACACTGTTTCAGAGCAAAATTGAAAGCGTGTGCCTTTGCAGCTTGTCAAGAACTCGGGCCTGACTTTCACAAGGGACTTTGCACCAGCAGCCTTGTGCCTGGTGCCTGGGAAAGTGGAGCCAGGCCCTCTGAGGCCTGTTTCCTCACTCTCTGAGATTCAATCAATGGCTCACCAGTCAACATTTGCATTCTTTTAACAAGTGTACATAAAGTCCTCCAACTAGGAGAAAAGGGAGGGGAAAACAGAAGACCTTCAGTCGTTGGTGTGGACAAAATTCAAGCAGAATAAAAAATGTCAACATGCTCAGGTGCCTCTATCTTTTGTACTTTTGGGGGTCTGTTGTTCTTTTGAGCAAGTCCGTATTTTATTCAACAGACATTTATTACACGTTATAGTAGATTTTGAGGTGGGGAGAAGGAAATCAATAAGGAAGTCCCTGCCTCAAAGAAACCTGTAATCTAGGAAGGAAATGGATATGGATACAAATGCTACAAGGAAGGAAATCAAAGGGGGTGAGGAAATAAGAAATCGGAGATGGATCTGAGCTGCACTGATGCTGGGGTAAGTAAGGATTTTCAGCCTTGTCCCAGATGCATTATTAAAAACGAGAGAACATTAGGATCAAAAGTGAAACTGTTGTCTGCTCTTTAGTTGCTGGTGAAATGTCAATATCAATAAAAGCCTTGCATGTGACCTCCACATCAGATAGATCATCTAGCTGAATATGCTCCCCACATTTTACTTATTTTTTTACTTGTCAATCATGTATTCATTCAACAGATATTGATTAAGCACAGTGTAACTAATAAAAATAAACATGTTCATGATTAGTTGTACACACATAAAACTTCTGTAAACAGTTATAAAGCATGACCTAAACTTAAGTTGAAATGTTAAAAATCTGTAATAAAAGGCATTAATTTTTCTGTCATCCTGAAGCATTTGACCATGACTATGTACTCGGCACATGGCAGGTGCTCAAAAATGTTTGTCCTGTGAGAAGAGGGACACCTAATTTCCTTAGGTAGCTAAGAGCATCATTCCCGGTTTCTCCTCACAATTTAAATCCAAATGACACTAGAGTGGTCATATTAATCTGAGTTTCAAGTTTTCGAATCCTACACTTTGACTATAAAGTACGGTTTTGCAAACCATCTTTTTATAAAAAGCTGCAGAATGTTGAGAATAAATTAACCTAGGAACGTGGGCCCTGAGCAATGAAACCGTCTGATATTGAAAGTAACCTTGAGGTTTCTCTCTTCAACCTCAGAGAACCACAGGAAGAGAAAGCAAAAATAATGGTGGAAATAAAGTAAGATAGGTGTTTAAAATGGCCTAAAATGCTATCTATTTTTAATGATCTCGGATGCTAGAAACCCAAGGAAGGAAAGTCAAATTTGAAAATAACCAGTGAGCCTTTACTTGGTATTCAATACCATATTTCACAAAGTTTCTAAACTTCCTGTATCATCTTTTGCAGTGTATCATAAGGGGGCATTAGCGTCCCCAATGCTTAGGAATTAAACAGGAACAGAGAGAAGAAATGCATAGGGGCAGGCTTGTAATAAAAGATCACCAAACGTAAGCTAAACGAAGCCAGAGGTCAACCTACATAATTGCAGGAGAATCTCAGACACTTGTTCATACAACTATTTCATTCAATCAACAAAACTTTACTTAACCCCTAATATTGCCAGGTACTGAGCTGGGTGGCTTGTCACCCAGAAGCTTGTCATCCAGTAGTTCACACTAGAAATGTCTATTGATCTAAAATTATGAATAAACCATCGCATCCTTTTTCATAAGTTAAAAGTGCGTCGTCATTCTACATTCTATTTCCCTCTCATTCATTCATTCAGCCAGTCAGTTGCTTATCTGACAAAGATTTAAGCATTTAATCTGTACCAGATATTTTCCTAGGTTCAAGGGATACCCAAATTAATAGAATACAGTACCTGCCCATATAAAGAGGCAAGGATTTCTAGTAATTCTGGTTAAATGTGATAGGCACAATAATTACTACATAAACAAAATGCTATAAAAGGTACCAGCAAGAGGTGGGGAGGGTGAAGAGGGATTTTTAAAGTTTTAAGGAAAAAAGGGAGGTGGCATTTGATTTGGGTTCCCCAATATGTGTAGGAGCTTTCCAGGCAAAGGCGATGGAGGAAGGGCATTCCTGATTGAGAGCAGGACATGCAAAGAGGCAGAGGAACAAGAGTGTGTGGACAGTAAGGCCAGGAGAGCTGGACAGCCACATGCTTGGGGCTGACGACTCCACACTGCAGAGTCAGGCACAAGCAGGAAGATCTTGGGGGCTCGGCAAGGAATTTGGACTTAATTCCGTCACGACCGGGGGGCGCTTTCAGATACCTACATCCTAACTTCATCAAGCAAGGCTTAGAAAGTTTAAACCCAAGAGCAAGTCTATCAACACACAAAGAGCTATTTCGTTTTGCTTAGAGAATAAAACACGACGGTCCTCCTGGCTGGGCTAAATTTTGAGTGGATATTGAAATGTTTAGCCTGTAGAGAAAGGGGAGATCACTATTAGGCCATATTTAAGGTTCGTTGGTCATTCCTCCATGCCTTTATTCAACTGCTTCACATCAGCCCCTGCAGGATGCCAAGCACTGTATTAGACCCTTTGACTCTAAATAGTAATGAAAATAGTGAATTTCCTGGCTGTCTAGCGGTTAGGACCCAGCACTTTCACTACCAGGGCCTGGGTTCGATCCCTGGTGAGGGAACCAATATCCTGCAAGCTGCGTAGTGCGGCCAAAAAATAAATTAATAAATTAATAATAATAATGAAAATAGACATATAAAGGTTTAATAGTGGAGTTGGCCAAACAATATAAGTTCAGGGCATCAGAGAAAGCCCGTATCAGGGACCCTTGACCTGGCCTGGGGTGGAGGGGTCCATACCTTAGAATTGAAATGTCATAGAGAATTGCCCTGTGGTATTTCACCGGGAAAGCCCACTGGATGATGTCCAAGCAAACCTAATAGTTGACATTCCACCAGCAGGTCCCATCCCCTGGAGTTGCTGCGCCTCCCTTGAATGTGCTTTTCTGTCTGAATACACATGGACAGGAAGGAAAGCAGATCCTTCTGCAGGTGACAGAACTAATTCCCAGGTCTCCATCTTCTCTGTCAGTCTAGAGCGAACCCCTGAATCTTGTTCATAAAACTAGGATGAAAAAGGAAAACAAATACATTTCATTGAAAAGAAATCTCAAGGCTGTGACTGACTCCATCACTTCTGTCAGCAGATGGGAAATTCAAGCGCAACGCCTGCATAGAATTACCCACCATGTCTTGAATACAAAATTACTGATTTAACAGGTGACACATTCCACACACAAACATTGTAATAATATAAAAGGAGAGTTGGACAATAGATTCCATAAATAGAAGAGATGCGTAGTAAAGAGTTTTTTGCTATTTTATTTTATGCATTGTGATGACATACACACTACAAATTTATAAGCACTTCGAAAATAGGATTTACATATTGGATTTCTTTTCATCTGATCACAAAATCTCTGCCACTTTCAGATTCCCCCCTTCGCAGCTTCCCGAAGACCCGGAAGGAACATCGGACTAGGAGTCAAGAAAAGCAGGTTTCTCAGGCTCTGTCACAAACTACTTTTTGTAGGCAAAGTTGTTTAATCCCTGTTCAACGTCCTCATCTATACCGCGTGAACAGTGGCACCTACCGCTGTGAACTCCCAGCCTGCTTGGAAAAACCCTGGATTTAGAGTTAAGAGGTTAAAGTTGGAGTCTGGTCTTGCCGCTGACTGGTAAATTACTTTGGGGAAATCACATACAGTCACCAAGTTAATTCACCTGCAAAGGGGCCCTAATTCCACCTGCCTTATACACTTGTCCTGAATCAAGTAAGCCAAAGTGTTTTACAAACCATAACCACTTATGGTAGCATAAGGTATTATTAATTAGAATCAAACAAGATCACAAAGAAGATAGATCTTATAACTCTAGTGCTTTGAGGAACACACAGTACGTGTGACATTGAATTTCTTATGCAGTCAACTATGCTGTGTGCATTTTCCACAATCAAACTTTAAGCTTTAGGACATTTTAGGGTTACCTCATTTATCATGAGCTGGGAAAAGACTGGGGGGGTCCCAAGTGGCAGGAATCCCCGGGCAGCTCAGGTTGCTGTGCTCTGGGATTATCCCAGGGAGAACGAATAACGCTAAGTCAGTGACTGAGGAGTGATGACCTGATGCTACTCCCAAACTGGGGAAAATTGGGATGAAAGAATGAGGAGCTCCTTTCTGCCCCAAAATTCTAAAGTTTAATAGTAAAAGGGGCCTCCTGTAAACCTCCACTTAGCTATGATCAAACCAGTTCAATGCTCAGACCAAGATTTGTTCAACAAGAACCAGGTGGAACTCTTCTAGGCTAATGACACGAGATTGAACTTCGGAGTGGCTTTTGAAAGTCTCAGGTCCTAAATCCAAGTTCATCTACTTCACCACCTCCCTCAATCTGTCAGACATTCTAGAAGCACTCAGCCTTCTCCAAGCTGGCCCACTGTTGCTCAGCACAGTTGGCTAAACAGAGAGAGGGAATATGCCGTCCAAATATCCCCAAGTGTCCACAGCACGCCGGTTGTCTTGACCAGGAGCGGTAGAAATAGCACTGGCACCTTCCCGCTTTGGCCTTGGAGTGTGTGCCGGTGTCCGCTGCACCCCGTGCCAAACCAGAGCACAGGGACACGGGCGTGAATTTTGCAGCCTAAATCCCCCAGGGTAAATTTTATAGCTGTGCTATAGTAGTTACTTTTTTTTTAAAGGTCAAGATTCACATGTTTATTATGACTTGTGTTTCTTGGCCTAATCCAGATTGGGGTGGGGGAAGAAAAAAAAGAAAGAACGAACTTGACACAAATAGATGAATAGTTTGCAAGTGAAATCTACAGCTCATTTTGAGCCCTGTCCTTTGAAGACCTTGCTTTATTTTATTGAAAAGGGCAAGAAAGAGTGACATTTCTGTTCAGCTCAGGGAGCCCAACGAGCCAAAGACCAAGTCCCAGAGAGGAACATCTGGTTGGCAAACACAAAGGAACGTAACACCTGCAAACTGGCTGTGTTGTGTTTACTCTGGGACTGGTTGTCCATTACCCTCTGAAAATACGTTTCAGGGCTGGAAATGGACTGTTTGTGCCAAGAAAGTCTGGGGTGATAACGCAGCCTGTTCACCTTGGAATTCTCCCCGTCCCAGCATGGGCGGGCCCTGGTGAGCCAAGAGAGATTTGTAGTATTTTTCCACCTAGCGCCTCTTTGCAGAAACCTCTACAAGTTTGGAGCTGGAGACCAGAGAAGGGGCGTCGGGGACTGAGAGCGTGGAGAATGACTGCTGGGCTTCAGGTTGTGGTTATGCTATTATTTATGCCTCTGTGATGACTTTCTGGCAAGGCTTTGCATGTTGTAGCCTCTGGACAGGGTTGTGCATATCAAAAACAACACCAAAACAAACGGTTTTAACACCCACACTTACAGGAAACTTTACCCCAGGGGCTCCAAGTGCTTCTAACAGAACAAGAAGGCCTGCTGTGTGCAGCTCTGTCCTTGGCAGCCGTGGTTGTCAGCCCTGAGCACAATTTATTGTGTCTTCTTTGAATCACTTTTGGTCTAGAATGAAGCATCCGCCGAAGAGACCTCACTGAGAGCAGCTAATGGTGCCCACGGCAGGAGAGTTCCCACCAAAAGGCAAAGCCCCCTCACTGCTGGGAGCCCCGAAACCCAGCAGAGGCACCCCCTGTTACCATCCTGAGTCAAAATTGCAGCCTGAGTCTGATGGGTACAGTAAACGCCATGGGCTTGGGGACAGTTTGAAGCCTAGAATGAAGAGACATCAGAAGACGTGTGTGGAAGAACAGCAGAACTCACATTTATATGCGTCTCATCGTAAGCCCCCCTAGACAATTAGCTCTTTGCATGCCTTTTCTCATATAATTCCAGAAAATGATTCTATTCTTATTTCATAAGCTAGGGAAAGAAGGCTTAGAAAATTTAAGCAGTTCTCCCAGGGTCATGTTATTCAGTCAATTGGAAGCACTGGGGTTTCAACCCAGGCCCACCTGGCCTTTCTTCCACTGTCTCATGTGGCCTGCAGAAGGTTGACATGCATTGATAGTCCTTTTGCCTCCAAATGTATTCCAGAAAGACCCAGTGCAGTTGCTGGGATGTTTGTCTGCTTCTAATGTCTGAAGCTGGTCTCCATTCCTTCCCTCAAGCTTCCTTGTCTCAATCTGAGAACAGGAGGAAGATTAAGGGATAGTGGAAGTCCAGGCTTGTTTCACACAGAATTGTAGTGCATGATGACATATGTTTGCTGTATTGTTTAAGGATGTTTGATTCGACTCTGTAAACTAAGAAAAACAGACCAATGAGGATAGAGGAAATTAAGAGATGTAAGTGGCTGGTGAGACACATTAAACATAGATAACGTAAGTTGAGCATGAGTACTGGTGGTAGGTGGGAAAGACGAAATATTCAGAGTTACATTAAGACACTAAGGTACTCAGAATTCACCAGGCCTAAAGTTGGCCATTCATTGGGAACACCTATTTTGGCTCTACCAATTTTCTGCCTACAGCACACAGGTAAAAGCCAGCAGGCCAACTGGCAAGCTACAGCTGTGACCAAGAAAACTTGTCTGTCTGTCTCGTAAAAGCAAGTCTGTGTTTGCCTCAAGCCCCTTCCAGACCCCCTTGTTCATTATGAATTCTGGTCCACCTCATAACCCCAGCAGGGAAGGCTGGTGTGTCAGAGAAACAAAGAGAGAGTGAGAGATAGAAGAAGCAACAGAGATAGAGACAGAGAGCGACTATAGGCATTGCCTAATACAGGATTCAAGGAGTATGGCCCTTTAACCCTGTTTGTAGCCAGCTTTGGTGTGTCAATCATCCGTCTCTTCCCCCTTGCTTCTCACTGTGTGTTTATTAAACCACATGGTTCAAACATCTTAATCTGGCACTTGAGTCTTTATGTTCCTGACCACTGTGGTAGGTGATATGGTAATATACTTGGAGGGTACCATCGCATCAAGGTGATTTCCCACTAACACATGACCTCCAAGAGTCAACTTATCTTTAGCATTTTGTAGTTCTTAATCTTCAAAGCATAGGAAATCCTGGTGGAATGATTCAATGGCAAAGAAAAGCAAGTAAACCCAGGAAGATTAATGTGATTTTTTTTTAAAAAGACAATACTTATGAATTACTTCCTGAATGTAATCATAGCATTGGAATTTGTATTCATTTATTTAAAAATCCATTCTGTGTTCTTTGGACTCAGCCTGTCAGTAGGCACTCTTGCCGAAAGTCCTTTCTCCCTTGTGGAAGCTATGTGAATATTATACTGACTTTGTAAGGTTCTCACAACAGATGTGAGTCTTCCTATTTTACAAATGAATAAACTGTGCTCAAGCTGGTAGAGAGAATTGCTTAAGGCTAGATTGCTACCAAAAAATGAGTACAGACCTAGAATCCTAAATAAATATTCTATTATACCACATATACATTGAAACGTATATAGATTCCTGTCCACATGTGAATTGAAAGATAGGGAAGAAACAGAAATAAGGTGGATGGTAATGAATGACTTAATATTTTTATTTTACATATATGGTATATACAGTACCCTTAGTTGAAGGCCTGTTGTGTACCCAGTAATATTATATGCGTCTTATCCACACTATCTCTTTTCCTTGAAGTGCTAGGCGATGTTATCATTCTCATTTCATAATTAATGAAAGGGAGATTTAGAGATATTCTTTCTATAACATGCCTAATCACAAGTAGAAAACCAAGATTTCCGACGTAGGTCAGCTGACCCTAAGTCTTGCTTTCTGAGATGCAATAATTATAATGACCATCATCGCCAATTGAGAATCCATAAACTTCTTGAGTATTTTCTATGTGCTGGGCAGTGTTAAGCATTCTACTTGAACCACCTCCATTTTCCTCAGAGAGTGTCATTAACAAAATGTCTCTTTCCCAAAAGAACGGAAAGTTTACGTGTTAAACTATAAATGCAGGGCTTTAGACTTTAAAATATGCAATGGAGAATGCTCAAAAGATCCTATCAAGATGGGGCTTGTCTTTAATCTTTGACGTTGCCTTCTAATCACTTCCAAAAGGAGGATAAAAAGAGGAGACTAGAAACCCAGTGGTCAGGACTTGTCTTGGGAGAATTAATTGGGGAAAAGGGTACGAATGATCAAGAGGACCAAACACAACCTGTGCACCTTATTTGCATTCAGATCCTAACAAACTAAACATAAAAAGACATTGAATAGGGACTGGGTATTAAATAACATTAACAAAGTATCTGGATTGTGTTTTGTAAGGTATGATAATGTTCCTGTGAATATATAATAATATTTAATAAAATACCCTTATTTTTGTAAGGCATATATCCATTCTACTTTTATGTGTGTTCCAATTTTTTTGTAATAAAGGGAAAATAATTTGTTGGTGGCTGAGGGGTTTAGAGAGGAGAGGGTGGGAGAAGAGAGAGCAGAATGAAATGATCTGGAGGGAAAATGTTGGGGGCACCTAGAAAGGCAGTGAAAAGGATGAAAACAAGAAACAAACTCCCTGGGGTGAAGGGGCTTAGTCCGGAGTGGAGTCAGGGAATGGGAATGGGGTAAGTAAAGCTTCAGCCCTGTGGATCACAGAAGCAGCGATACTAACCAAAAAAATAAAGAGGACGAATTAGAGCCCAAATAAGAATGAGTCAAGGAATGGAAGACTAATTGAGCATCCAGCATGCAAGTCACTGTGTGTGCATGTGATATTGTGATTTATAAGAAATATATATTTGGTCTTCGTCCCCATT
This sequence comes from Tursiops truncatus, assembly GCF_011762595.2. NCBI lineage: Eukaryota > Metazoa > Chordata > Mammalia > Artiodactyla > Delphinidae > Tursiops > Tursiops truncatus. The sequence goes on from NC_047035.1 coordinate 131,957,763, forward strand.
TCTGGCACCAAGCTCCTAAAACCCTTGGAATTTATGTTCATGAGGTGACTTTTGAAAAGACGTTAGGTAGCCTAAGGATGGGAGCTGGTTGCCAGGGGAAACTTAGAGGATTGGAACTTTCAGCCTCACCCCCCAACTTGGGGTTGGAAGAGGAGCTGGAGATTGAGGTCAATCACCAATGGCCAATGACTTAATCAACCAAGCTTTGTAATGAAGGTATCGCTAAACCCCAAAAGGATGGACTTCTTAGAGCCTCTGGGTTGGTAAACACACTGGGGTGCCTGGGAGAACGGTGCTCTCAGAAAGAACACGGAAGCTCCAGGCCCCTTCTCCATACCTTGTCTTATGCATCTCTTCCATCTGGTTGTTCCTGAGTTATATCCTTTTACAATAAACTGGTAATCTAGGAAGTAAGATGCTTCTCTGAGTTCTGTGAGATGCCCTAGTAAATTAATCAAACCCAAGGAAGAGGTCATGGAAACCTCCAACGTATAGCTGGTTGGTCAGAAGCCCAGATGATAACCTAGGTTTGCAGTTGGCATCTGACGTGGGGGGCAGTCTTTTACAACTGAGCCCTTAGTCTGTGGGATCTGATGCTATCTCTGAGTAGATAGTGTCAGAATTGAGTTGAATCGTAGGACACCCAGCCGGTGTCAGAGAATTGCTTGGTGGTATGGAAAAAAAAAAAAAAAAACAGACATCCTCATGCATCACCTCACTATACTTCTTCATCATGGACCCGAATGACAGATGAGAACACTGAGGTGCAGGGAGCTGAAGACCTTTGCCTGAGGTTCCATGAGTCACAGAGCGTTGTTGATGGGTAAGGAGGAGAGTGGAGAAGCCTACTGGGCAAGGATCCAATGGAACTTCCATGAAAGCAACATCAAGTTTTTGCATCAATCTTCATTTGCAAATAGCGTCCTGTAGCTTAAAAAGACACAAAAATCCCAAACTGAGAGAACTAAAGCTGAATGTATTAGCTTGAAAAACTTAACCCAAACATATTAATATAAACATAAAGGACAGTCACAGATGAGAATGCCCAAAAGGTGACTTTCAAATTGTCTCAACTTGTGTCAGATTCAACCTCACTGCAATTATCCCAAAGATTTCACCCACAACTGCATGCGGTTTGCACCCAGAAATTCCCTCACACTGTAGTAGTTTGGGTATGAACTTGAAATTGCTCGGGGAGGGGTGGTGGTTGGGGAAGAGGCAAGAAGAAGGGGGCAAAAAGAGAAAAGGTAACTTAATTGGGCAAAGCTGAGGCCCTGCAGTGAGTTCTTTGAAGAAGATGCGAAACCAAACTGCTGCTGCACTAGAACAGCCATCGTATGCAAAATGGCCTTTTAATGGGGGGCAGGGGGTATTTCCCAGCTTTGTCTTCTCCACGAGGGAAATGATTCATACACATTTCTTGAGCCAGATGCAGAGCTCTGCACTGAGGCTCCTCCTTTAAGTTTTCAGTGAATGTGATTAGCATCCCATCTGCTACAAAGCTACAAAGTTCCCAGAAACTGTGCAATTAAATAATAATAATAAGGTTGGGTTCATGTTTGGCTGAACCCTTTGCTCACTGTGTGGCCTTGGGCCAGTCAGATGACCTGCTTGTGTCCTGATAGTCAAACCAGCTGGAAAATTGAGTCAGAGACAACGGCCTCCCTGCAAAACAGATGCTACAGCTGAGTTGCACACTTCTTTTTTTTAGTAAATAAATTGAGGGTCAAGGAAAGGAGGGATTGGTGAGTTGTTTGGAATATTCAGGAGCAGCTCCAAGCCGAGGAACAGATTAGAACCTCCTTCCAGAATGATCACCAGGTCTCCTATGGTCCACCTGGTCTCCCACCTCCGCAAACACTGTTGGATCACAGGTGGCCTCTCTTTAGACAACTCAACCCTTGACACAAAGGTCCTCAGGGATCCTATCTGTTAAAATATCACCTCATTGAAGCTGTCCTGGTGCCTAGTGAAAATTGCAAGCCGCCTTCCCCCGGCACTCCCTGTTTTCCTCCCATGTTTATTTTGGCCAGCACCTTCCTTGTTACCTAGCATCTAATGTGATGACTTATTTATGTTTTCTACCCCCGACTAGAACGTAAGCTCCTCCAGGGAAGCGACTTCAGTCCATTTCATTCACTGCTGTGTACCCAGTGCCAGAGACAGTCCCAATAATTCGCCCATTTTCTCTGGGCTGGAAAGCTGGGAAGACTGTCACAGTTAAGGGAAGCTGCTAGTATGCTTATTAAACAGTTGGTCTAGTCAATCTTTAAGGAAGTAGAGTGCATCCCATCCGATGTTCTCAGTGTGCTGGGGCGAGATTACAGGACAAATGCTCCTGACATCATAGTAACAGATTCACCGGAGGTGCGATTGTTCCTACCCCCGGTTTCTGGGACCAGAAACTGCACTCTTAACAGCTTTGTTCCTGCCTCCCTGCCTCCAGGCTCACCATGCTCCAACCCACCTCCAACCTCCTACCAGCAGGATCCAAGTCCGACCCTATGGTTCCCAGCATGATAAACTCCAGACCATGTTAGGGTCTTCTTGATCTGTGCTCCATCCACCTATCCTGCCCACCCTCCCACCTCCATCATACCTTACCTGCCGACCACACTTTCCCCACCTCTACCCCTTGCAGTTTGCTGGACGCACCATGCTCTCCATGTCTTCAAACATTTTCTCTGCTCTTCTCTGCCTGAAACTCCTTTCTCAACTGGCTGACAGCTACTGGCTTACCCCATTGTGCTCCAACACCAGCTCCTGCCTGAATCCTTCCCTGTTGATTGCTCCCCACCCACCCCCCGCAGAGGTCCCTCTCGCATCTTAGGAGAACCACTGTGATACTGTGCTACACTTCATTACGACCACTTGGATGTTTCTCTTCCCTACGAAACGGCTGTGGTCTCAGGACAAAAATAGAGTCTTATTTATCTCCATGCCTAGCTCAGGGCTGGGCATATGTGCTGGCACTCTGCAACTAGCAAATGAACAAAAAATAAAATCAGGTGTTTTTTTTTCTCAGGTTTAACAGTTCCCTGGTTTCCTTCACCTTTATAGATCATTTTAATATTTCAAATAGGTAATGAAAACCTGATCAAATGCTGAAAAAGAGCTCTTCTGTCAGAGGTTCCATCCTGTATGACAGTCTGTAATTCCCAGACAGTTGATTAGGAGTGTTAAAAGATAAAGCAGGGGGCTTCCCTGGTGGCGCAGTGGTTGAGAGTCTGCCTGCCGATGCAGGGGACATGGGTTCATGCCCCGGTCCGGGAAGATCCCACATGCCGCGGAGCTGGTGGGCCCGTGAGCCATGGCCGCTGAGCCTGCGCGTCCGGAGCCTGTGCTCCACAATGCGAGAGGCCACAACAGTGAGAGGCCCGCGTACCAGAAAAAAAAAAAAAAAAAAAAAAAGATAAACCAGGGCAACTAAAAAGTTTGAGTTTGTTTGAGCAAAATGGATTCCAGTTGGGCAACACCAAACCGGAAGTGGTTAGGAGCAGTCCTGGGACAGAAGCTAGAGAAAAGGCTCAGAGAGAGAAAGTACGGAAACAAAGAAAGGAAGTGATTTGATTGGCTATAGCTTGAATCCTAGCCGGCTGCTTGTGATCGATTGTCCTTAGTGTTTTATCTGTTTGATCTTGTAAACTTGAGGCGTTTACGGGCTTAGATTTGGGCTTGCTTACGTAGGCTGCCATGGGATTAGAGACGCCTCAGTCTAATCGTTCCTGTGCCAACTACAAATTGGCACTTGCCATCTGCTTCTACAAGGACTAAGCACGAACTGCTGCAGCCGCTGACCTTCAACACCCCCTGAAAGGACTTCAAGATACAGAGCAGGAATGAGGCCCTCTGTGCTCCGGGAAAAACTGGCAGAACAGGGCCTTAGATAGTTAGATATTTTCAGAAGATTTTATGAGCCCAAGTCTTGCATCACCTCATATCTAGAAAAGCACTGAAATCATTAACAGTGACATCTGCTCCTCGTGACTCGCAGCAAGCCTTTGCCAAAATATGTGCTCAACTGCAGGTACACCCCCTTCACTGAAATCATGTATAACACCGACCAGCCTCCCTACCTCTTTGGAGCAGTTTCTAGGGCTATCTGAGATGCTGTCTCCCGGGCTATAATCCTCGTTTTGCCCCTAATAAAACTTAACTTACAACTCTCACGTTGTGCATTTTTTTTAGTTGACACTTGTTTAATTAATCTAACAGAGGTCTGAATTTCTTTAGCTTAAAGGGCTAAATCAAGCAGATGCTTACAACCAAGGTGTATTGCTGGAAAGCTCAAGTGTATAGGCAGAAGAGGAGGGCGGGCAAAGGTGGATAGTGGAAGAGAGAGAAGGAAACTGACCGAGTACAACAGCCCAGGGGAAATCAAGGGCCTGAGTTGGATGTGATTCAGCCTCTCCCAGCTTCTTTACAAAGTTCCTGATGGCTATTGGGCTATTGGGTTCTGAAGATTTTCCCAGCAACCCCCAGAAGAATAAAAATAGACCCTGTCTGAGAGCAGGAGAAACCTGAGAGAAGTTGCATAATTATCTTCCACCTGCATTGAGAATTGGCCCCTCTGGGCTCTCACAGAACACGATGTAATGCTGAGCCATGAACTTTTCTTGAATCTTTCAAATGTCTACAAGATTCTCGAAGACTCTATTTTCACACCTCAGAGTACATATTGCAACACAATTTTAAGAGCTGGTTTTTGTTTCCAGACAAATAGATGCTGAGGGGAAATATACTTTCAAAAATTAATTTTTTTCAAGGTGGGTGGCAAGAACAATCTAAAAACAATCTAAAACAAACAATCTAAACAATCTAAACAATCTAAAAACAAAATTTGCCTTTTAAATTGAAACATGCCAAAAAAGAACTTGCTTTTCCGCTGGTCTTGGGGCTCACTCATTTCCTTCTCACTGCCAGGGAAGAATCAGTCATAGAAACACAGACATTGCTATTCAAAGCCCATCCTTTTCTTTTAGAACTTACTTTTGACAGGAGACCATGCAATTTTCTGACTGGGGGAAGCTGACAGTGGCAGAAAGTGGATTCAGAAGAGCACTAGTTGGGCTTCCCTGGTGGCACAGTGGTTGAGAGTCCGCCTGCCGATGCAGGGGACACGGGTTCGTGCCCCGGTCCTGGAAGATCCCACGTGCCGCAGAGCGGCTGGGTCCGTGAGCCGTGGCCGCTGAGCCTGCGCGCCGCAATGGGAGAGGCCACAGCAGTGAGAGGCCCGCGTACCACAAAAAAAAAAAAAAAAAAAAAAGAGCACTAATTGACTCATAGATTTAGGTTAGGGACCTTTGTCTTGTCAGCCTGCCAAACCTTCCCCATTCCTTGCCCTCACTAAACCCTCCCAAACCTGCTGCCACTCAAATTATTAAACCATTTTCTTTTCCTGCCACTACTTTCGTCCTGTGTGGCTCAAGTCTAAGCTTGCTTCTTAAACAATGGGTCCAAGTGCCATGTGGGCAGGGACTGTGTGCTTTTTAGTCAACCATGCATTGGCCCCAGCTCCCAGCCAGCACCTGGAGCAGAGCAGGCATTCAAGAAGTGTTTGCTGAAAAATAAAAGCTAGGCTATATGGTTTTCTTTGTGATTCCTGATTCCACTGCTACATTTTCAGGCCAAGAAGAGGTAGCCCAACACCCCAAGCATGTATTCTTCAAAATGCCTTTACAACTGTTATTTTCCAATTGACTGTGAAAAAGAATAAACTCCCGTGACCAGGAAGACAGAAAGAGAACTCGTTTACATGGCCCCAGGCTCAGCAAACCCACTGGTAGAGATGCAACAGCTCACAATTGCCCATCCCAGGGAGGCTGGTGGAGGAGGGGTTATTGTTAACTTAGTCATCCTCTTTCTTCAAGGTGGTGGTTTTGCTTGGGCTTGTTTTGACCCATTGATCTTCCCTACAGATCTATCTCTTACTTGGAAAACAATCATGTTTTCAATCTTCTTTTACCTATTCACCTCCTACTTTTTAAAGATTTTAATTTTTAGATTCTTTTCCTATCTAACACAACATTGCAAATCAACTGTACTCCAATATAAAACAAAAATTAAATTTAAAAAAGGCTTTAATTAGTTTACACTAAAGTTTTCAATATTCACAATCTTCTTCATGTCCTGTAATCAAAATCCTTCATAGGCCTTTGTATTCATTTTCTTAGGCTGCTGTAACAACGTACCACAGACTTGGTGGCTGAAACAACAAAAATATAATCGCTCACAGTTCTGGAGGCCAGAAGTCTGATTGCAAGGGTTGGTTCCTTCTGAGGCCTCTCTCCCTGGCACGAGGACAGCAGCCTTCTCCCTGTGTCTTCACATTGCCTTCCCTCTATACACATCTGTCTCTGTGTCCAAATTTCCCCTTTTCATAAAGACACCAGTCACATTGCCTTAGGGCCTAAAGACCTTATCTCCAAATAAAGTCACATTCCGAGGTACGAAGGGTGAGGATTTCAACATATTTGCGGGGAGCAGACACATTTCAACCTATAACAGTCTTTCTGTACTATTGGAAGCACCCATAGTGAGAGTTAGCTGGAAAATATAAAGAAACTGTTTTTTTCCCCATAATTCTGAAAATTAACTCATTACAGAGATCACCAACCCCTTTAGCTCCAACTCGCAAACAAAAAATAATAATAATAAATAAACAAATAAGGACTACATCCCCAAAAGTCTAACTGCTCTCTGAAGCAACCCAGTCCTACCTGCTGAACTTTCCCACTCCTGATGGATCAATAACCCTTTCTCCTTGCTGCTACATTATTGGACCCAATTTCTCTAAGTCAGGCTTAGGAGCTTAAAGTAAACCAGTGGCCTTGATTCTTACTAGGTAAATCCAACCAAAGAGGAATAATTTCTTGCCCAAGGTCAGTAAGTTAGGCATGAATTGTAGTATGCAGCCTATGAAGCCAGAAAAAAAAAGCAACCTATCCCAAGAGTCCACACAGAGAGTAGCTGACGCGTCACAACTGGGCTGAGAGGCAAGAGCCAAGCTGAGGGGGTAAGCTAAGTTCAAAGGTCATAGAAAGTCACCAACAAATGACAGGCAGCATTCCGAGATCAGAGTCAAACTTCAACCTTTGCTGGGAGACAGGTTTGAAAAGGAGCTTTGGGGACATCCAAGGCCTCCCTGCTAGCCAGCTCAGGCTGCTTTAAAAGGCAAATGGGATGTGTCTTTCAGTGGGTACCAGGGTCCTCTTAAAGGCACCATCTAGCTCTATCTTAAGTAGGATAGGAAAAAGATTCACTGAATGCCTGGGAAAATGGAACTGATGCCTTCTTCTTAGACTTGGAAAACTAAAAAAGACATTCCCCTAGGAGTCAAAGACTTTATAAATTCCTTGTTTTCTATTATTCTCCTTCCACAAGAAGTTTCTCAAATATTTTAATAGACTGGTCCTCATAGGGAAACAAGGAAAATATGAGGCACAGCAAGTAGTTAGGAGCAAAAGAACCATGTTCATGGGGAAGCATATGCTCATGCTGACGCATACATTTGTTTTTCCGTTTGCATTTTATAATTGTTAATCACAGAAGCATGTGACAAATAAGCAGGATCAGAACCATAAGAGTTTCATGAATCGAATAATTTTTCATGGAGTCAATATTGGGCTCCAGGCCCTGGAGAAATAAAAATAACAAAACAATATCCTGCCCTTGGAGCTCCCAGTCTAAGTGAGCTGGATGCACAAGGAAGTAGGTAGTGACACCAGAAGGTGACAAGGACCCCTGAGATGCCCTGGACTGTCCAGATATATTGGGATGGGACCCTAAGTACCTAGGGGACGAGGAGAGGTCATCTGGAAAGAAGACCTAGGACAATGGCAAAAGCTCTTTAGGAACCCAATATGCTCCCGACCCAATAATTTGGTCACATGCAAACGCTTTCCTTGTCCCTTGAGAAACTGCGCTATTCCTTCCTTTCCTGGTACAGCCCAAAGAGGCTGGAATGTCAAGCGATTTACTCTTACAGGCATCTGTCAGTGAGGCATAGTCTTGCATCTTTCATTGAATTATAACATATATATTTAAAGTAAGCACATTTTAAGTGTAAAGCTCAATGAATTTTTTTCATAAGTATCATGCCGAGTAAGCACTACCTAAAACATGACTCAGGACATTCCCGGCACCCACAAGGCTCCCTCATGCCTGTCTCAGTGACTACCTAGTCCCTGGAAAAAAATCACCATTCTGTTGTTGTTGTTGTTGCGTGATTTGTTTATTATAAACTATCATCTTGAGTCAAATTATAACATGTAAATTGAGATTTCCTTGTCACTAAGAAAATAAACCAACATTCTGCTGATGTTTGTTTTTCTGTATGGACTCCTAAATGCCTGCTTTTAAATTCTGTCAAATTCTGAATTCTCGAGCTCTTAAGAAAACAGCGTTCTTATTCTCATAACCATGGATTCGTTTTGCCTGTCCTTGAATCTCATGTAAATGAAATCACACAGAATATAGTTTTTCGTGTCTGGTTTCTTTTGCTCATTTTCACGTCTGTGAGATTCACCTATGTTTCTCTGCATACCACAATAGCTTGTTTTTATTTTTGTGGTGTACTCCATATACCACAATTTATCTGTCTGTTCTACTGTTGGTGGATATTTGGGTTGTGTTCAATTGGAGATACCATGCATAAAGTCAATTTGAACATTCTTATGCCTGTCACATATGTGCTCATTCCTCTTAGTTATATTACTAAGAGTGGAATTACCCTGTCAAAGGATACAAGCATATGTCATTTTAGTGGGTACCACCAAACAGTTTTACAAAGCAATAGTGCCCACTTACACTCCCATCATCAGTGTCTGAGAGTCCCAGTTTGAGCTATAATCCTGGGTGCAAGTTCCCCTCGGTATCTCTGTGTGTAAACTGGGAAGTCTGTCTAAGAAGAGAAACTTGCAATGTCAAAAGGACTCAACATGTAACTATTTTCTGACCAATGCGCTAGTCCCTCCTGCTAGAAGACTGGATGGAGGATGGTTAGTTGGATATACTAATAGGGAAGCACGAGCTAAGAAAACAGCAAATAGATATAAAGTTGGACTCTGCTGGCCAGACTGTTGGACCCAGGCTAACAGCATCTGTAGTGATGGTCCCTCTGCCAGGTTCTTCTTCAAGTTGGCTGGCCTCCTCGTTACCACTCAGCTTAATGGACTTAAGGACCAGAAGGGCTGACCTAGAGTCAACTGGGTGCTGTCCACAAATACTGATGGCTTTGGATACCTTCTCCTGGGGAAATCCTATAGAGGCAAACATTTCTTCTACTTCTTCAGTACTTGGCCATGTAGCAGCCAGCCACAAGGAAATTGCACATGTTTGGTAAGAAATATCACAGCTCCATGAAGGAAGTTCTGGGAAAATAGTAATAATGCTCTTGAATCTTTCTGGCAACCAACACATCTGCACACACAGGGAGAAGATGTGCCTTTCACATCTATTAAGATATCAAATGAAAGATGAAAAGCAAGACCGAAGACGCTAGTCTAAATATCCTTGCTGAACCCTCAAAGACCACTCAGAAGACACTTGAAGACATTGTAAATGGCTTCTTCCAAAATACTAAAGCTCCCTAAAAAAAACAGGGTGGCAGGAGAACACATTTAACAGTGTGTTCGTTAATAGTGTAAAGACTAAGACAGAAGAAAACACTGACTGTATCTAACATTTTCCACATTTGTTATCCTTTGCTCTTCAGAATGGCATTTTTAGTTGAGCAGGGCTAGCCTTATTATTATCAAACTGTCTTCACAAACCAAAAGAGCTGTTTCCTGATCAAAATTAATCCTAAAATAGAATGTGCAGATTTCATAAAATTGAAACGTCTCCATTATTATAGAAACGTTAGAGGCTCATTTTTTTCATTTATTTTAAAAATCAAAATGAGATATTGACCAAAAGAATATCTGAACGCACTTAAATGCAGGTGTTCTTGAATATAGGCAGCAATACTTTGACATTTCACAAGATCTTTCCAGAAATTCAAGATGTTCACCTTAGACTGAACCAATAAACATGAACAGTAATCTAATTTAAGAGAGAGTCTTTTGACCTTTTAGACAGGTGGTAAAATTCTGCAGTGCTGTATAGCCTTCTAGATACTTTGAACAGAGGCATTTTACTCTTACAAGAGCTGTTTTTCCAGAAGAACTCATTAAAAACTTTCTGGCTTTCAAAAATCTGCATTTCTATTTCGAGACAGGGAAAGGTGTTTTTTTTTTTCAAAACTTTCAAGTGTTTCCATGTGGGTTCAAGTTCAGGTGCAGAATCTATAAGGGAGCAGGAAGGTTTCTGCTTTCTCTGTACTAGAAAGAATTACAGGCAGAAAATACCTGGTCTTCAACAAGATGTGTGTGGGTATCTTGAACTGGCTTCAAAGGGTCTTTCCAGCTTGGCTAACATTAGAGAAATATCTATGGCTTTGGTCTTTATTGTAGTCTTTTTGTTAGAATTATTTACCGCTGCAAAGTCAGCAAAGCTTATGCGCCAGCAGCCCAATTCAATCACTGAATACAAATAAGCAACCTTCTGCCCAAGGGCCAGAGGGGACACCCTCTTCCCCATTTACAGAGGAGCAGAGTCACAGACAGTCTGAAGTTTTGATGTGTTCAGCGTTGATTTATGTCTCATGATTCAAGAAAATGAACTGACCTAAGAATTCTTGTCTCATTCAGTAGACTCATTCAGTTGACAACGCCAACTGCGTTTGGAAGAAATGGCAGTCATAATGACCACCCTCCTCACATTAAAAAAAAAAAAGTTCTTCCTCTGCATGGGTCAACCCAAGACCATTTCAGCTATTATTCCCTCATTATTGCTTATATCTAAGGATAATCTTGCAGCTGAACAAAACCCATAGGGCAATTAAATTTCGAGCTTCTCTTGGAATCTAGCCTCCACGGTAACCCTACACCTCACGCTCCTGACCTCTTAGGGAGGAACTGGTGTCCTCTGCTTCCAGAGGAAGTGAATTATGCCCCCAAGACCCTGGGTCATAGCTGAAATTCCATTCTGTTTGTGGGCAAAATGGTTCCTTTTTTCATCATTTTGCTATTGACACCAGTAGGCAGTGATTTCATTGACCTGAAAGTGAAGTCACCGGAACTGTCTTTTTCAGAAGAAAAGATTATTGAAAACATGTCTAAATTATGGTCAGTAAAGAGATGCCTGGCATGTTGTTGATTGCTGCAACTCTTTTTCAGTAAGTGGCCTCACTTCCTATTAAAGATTTCATCAAGATGTTTACCAGAATACGCTCCACATATTTGAAATATATATTCTTAGAGAGATTTTTTTAAATCCCTCAACTCCCCAGTCTGAGGGAAATGGAATTAAAGGGATTGTCCTTGAAGTGAGGTCTAATATCCCATCTATATATCTCATGTTTAGACCTTGAACACTGGCAATGGCTTCAGAGGGCTGACTTTTAGTCCTGTCTCCAAAAGACAACATTTTGAGAGTGTTGGGCAAGTTACTCTCTCTCTCCACATCTGTAATCAAAAAAAAAAAAAAAAAAAGGATGTAGAAAAATTGTCCCAGGCTCCCATAAAGTGGAGGTATTTGTGATTTTTTTAGAATAAAAAGATTAAGTCACAGTGCATATGGGTACAGGGTTTCTCTTTAGGGTGATGAAAATGTTCTAGAATTATGTGTTCACAATTCTGTGACTGTGCTAAGAACTATGGAAGTTATATGGTATGTGAATTATATCTCAGTAAAGTTGTTGTATTAACAAAAAGAATTAAGTCACGATAGTTTGTCATACAACTATTTTTAAGAGTTAAACAATGCAAGCAAGCACTTTCACAATATCACTACAGTTTGGGAAGAAAATATTTGGAAAGATAATAACAGCAATTTAACTACCTCAGCAATAATCTTTCAAAAATGTTCACCGAGGGGGGATTCCCTGGTGGTGCAGTGGTTGCGAGTCCACCTGCCGATGCAGGGGACACAGGTTCGTGCCCCGGTCCAGGAAGATCCCACATGCCGCGGAGCGGCTGGGCCCGTGAGCCATGGCCGCTGAGCCTGCGTATCCGGAGCCTGTGCTCCACAACGGGAGAGGCCACAACGGTGAGAGGCCCGTGTAGCGCCAAAAAAAAAAAAAAAAAAAAAAAAAATATTCACCGAAACAAAGAATAAAATTTATATGAATACATAATTATGTAACACTAGATTGTTATAGTATTATTGTGATTTTATTTAGCCACGCCTACATGCTCACTATAATCTAAGTGAGAAAGTCACCCTTTGTGTTAACAAGGTCAGTATTTGCCCATGAGACCCAGATGTGAAGGATCAGCCACTGCCCCTTGTGGGTGAAAGGAGTCATTGCACGTGGTACATGTCCCTGCTCCATCATCAGGGAGGCTCAAAACATGACTTAACCCTGCACTGGCTCCATCATATATGGAAGATGGGGAAGTAAACTGGCCCAACGCTTTAAGAAAGGAAAATAGGAGAAGGTATGGAGAGAAGGGAGCCCTGCTACACTGTTGGTGGGAATGTAAATTGGTGCAGTCACTATGAAAAACTGTATGGAGATTCCTGAAGAAGCTAAAAATAGAGTTACCATATGATCCAGCAATCCCACTCCTGGGCATATACCTAAACAACACCAGAATTTGAAAAAAATACATGCACCTAGATGTTCATTGCAGCACTATTCACAAGAGCCAAGACATGGAAGCAACCTAAATGTCCATCGACAGATGAATGGATAAAGAAGATGTGGTACAGATATACAATGGAACACTACTCAACCATAAAAAAGAATGAAATAATGCCATTTGCAGCAACATAGATGGACCTAAAGATTATCTTACTAAGTGAAATAAGTCAGAGAAAGAAAAATACCATATGATATCACTTATATGTGGAATCTAAAATAGGACACAAATGAGCATATCTACAAAACAGAAACAGACTCACAAACATAGAGAACAGACTTCTGGTTTCCAAGGGGGAGGGGGGTGGAGGAGAGAAGGATTGGGTGTTTGGGATTAGCAGATGCAAACTAGCATATATAGGACGGATAAACAACAAGGTCCTACTGTATAGCACAAGGAACTCTATTCAATATCCTGTGATAAACCATAATGGAAAAGAGTATGAAAAAGAATGTATACATGTGTAACTGAATCACTACTGTACAGCAGAAATTAACACAACATTGTAAATCAACTATACATCAATAAAATATAAAAAAATAAAAAGAACAATGATATCTACAAAAAAGAAAGGAAAATGGCAATAGGTATAAAAATTCTAATGATATCATATCCTTTAGACTGTTGTCACACTTGTAGAAACCTATCCCAATGAAATAAAGCAAAGAACTATGACCAGAAATGTCCGTTCAGCATCACTACGGGTACACAGACTTTAGAAAACCACCTAGGTATGTATATACGTATGTACGTACAGATATATATTTGGGAAAATTGTGGAAATCCACTTTAAGGTGTATTATGCAGCTATGATAATTTTTATTATGTTAAAAGAAAAGATAAAGAGCAACTGCATATGTACTATAATCGCAACACTTTTTTTTTCTTTTTTTTTTTTTTTTGCAGTACGCGGGCCTCTCACGGTTGTGGCCTCTCCTGTTGTGGAGCACAGGCTCCGGCGCGCAGGCCTCAGCGGCCATGGCTCACGGGCCCAGCCGCCCCGCGGCATGTGGGATCCTCCCGGACCGGGGCACGAACCCGCGTCCCCTGCATCGGCAGGCGGACTCTCAACCACTGAGCCACCAGGGAAGCCCAATCACAACACTTTTAAGGGTACAGTGTGATGGTTTTCAAGATATGCCCCCAGACTCTTTGCTGTGTCTTCCTTTTGAGGAAAGGAGCTTAATTTTCCTTCTTTTGAATGTGAGTGCAATTTAATGACTTGCTTCTAGTGAACAGAATATGGTAGAAGTGATAGAATGTTAATTCTTAAGATTGACTGCAGTTTCCGTGTCGGGGTTCAGTCTCTCCCTCCCTCTTTTTCCCTCTCTCATCACTTGATCTGGAGGAAACCAGGACGAAAGGCAACGCTGCAAAGAGGGAAGGCACCTGTCCTGAGGAGACACTGAGGCAGACTATGGAGAGGCCCAGGTGATGAGAAATCAATAGAGGCCAGCCAGCAACCACGTGAGGCCGCTCAGAAGAACATCCTTCACCAGACAAGCCTTGAGATGACCTTCACCCTGGCCAAAAGCTTGACGGCAACATCACCACGGACAGACTGTCAAATCACCCACCTAAACTGTTCTGGGAGGCTCGACCCAGAAAAAAATCTGTGAAATAATAGTGTTTGCTGTTTTAAGCCACTAAATTGAGGATAATTTCTTACACAGAAAAGATAACTGATACCTATAATACAGAAAAATATTACAGGAAAATACACCAAAATGTAAACAGAGGCACAGTAGTCAGATGACAAAACATTTTCCTCCTTTTGTCTCTCTTTTCAAATAATCTCTAATTAACAGTATTCATTACAGCCTGCTTGAAAAATATTTTAGTTCCTTTATTCCACAAACAGTCATTTAACTTTTCCCCAAACCCTAAATATCTGAAGGATGTGAACTTTATTCTGGTTCAGAGACACATATGAAGTGGGGGAGGAAAGTGACCAACCCTTTAAGACATAGCTGCTCAGAACACAGGCATCGACACATATGCTGTTAGGCACTGTTCCTTTTGAAAGATGCTACTGACTCAGCAAGAGCAAGGCAATCATTGAAAGGTTTTTCTGGTTGTTTTAGAGTTTATCTTGATACACCCCTATTCTGTTATCCAGCGTTTTTTGACAGACACTGTGGATTTTTAAGAAGTCCGTTTATTACCTTGGTGACCTTGGGTATTTAACCTCTCTGTACCTCTGTTTCCTCGTGCATAAAATGGTGATAATTGTACGTTTCTCATAGAGTGGTTGTGAGAATCAAACGAAATAAAACATGCAAAGCACCTCATAAAGGGTCTGACCCATAAGGGCTTTGCAGAAGTAGCTATTATCATTAAGAACATTAAGAGGACCGTAAACTATCTGAGCCGTTAGTTTGACGGGTAAGCCACGGGCTAAGGAATGAGAGCAGGTTCTGTAACGATACTCCCAACCAAGCCAGGTTCGCTGAGTTTTTGGGTACCTCAATCTCATCACAGTGCCTTTTTCAAGGAAAGTTATTCTGACGACTTGCCCCTAAAGCTAATTTGTCACGACAGGAAAATAATTACATGGACCCAAGGCTTGTGTCCATTTCCATCTGCCTTGATAGGATGTTTTTTTAATCTTTTAAATTATGAATATTTATTTTGATCCGATTTAAAGTCTATCTCTGACCTTAGGAGGGTGGGATTCCAGCTCTTCCAAAGCCAAGAAGCGTGATCAATCAGGTACTGAACTTGTAGGAAAGGAGCAACTGGATGAGGGTGCTCACTGGATTTGCAGGCCACCTGGGCTAATTATTCTTAAGTACCAATTTGCATTTAATCTCAGCTTGAATCATTGCACTCCAAAGGTGGTGTGTGCTAATAATAAGGCATTTAGCCCCATTCATCTCTCAGGTCAAAGGACCTTTTCAGTTTTTAATTAAAGACATAAAAGAGGTGAAAGTGTGTGAACCTGGCTTAAAACAGGGAGTATGTATTGTCAAGGAATCAGCGAATGCTCCTTTTACTCAGAAATCAAACATGTTTGGGCTACACAGAGAGAGCCAATCATAATCGTGATGGCATGACCAGGAAGATGGGCTTCAGTTTCCACTGGGGCATACCCAAGAAAGACATCCAACACATAGAGCAGTGACAGAATCTCACAATTGCTTTGGGGAGCTATGCCTTCTGTGCTCCCCAGAAAACTAGTGCTCTGAGCCCAGTGGGTATTAAATTTTGAAACTCCCCAATAAAGGAAAATGAAAAAAATCCAAACTTCTAAACAAAGTACACATTAACTGGGGAGGTATAACCAATTGACCTGACCATTAAGGGAGATAGTATTGATATTACTGGAGTTAATTCAGTTCATTGACTAGACTTAGCTCTAAGCAAAACAGAGGACAAGAGAGTGTGCTGGAAAGAAAAATTGCTTCAGGGATCAGGTGATCCAGGTTCTAGCCCTGTTTCTATCATTTACCGGAAGTGTGTAACATTAGTTAATTCTCTCACTAAGTCTGCTGGAAAAGGATGAACTGGGCCCAAAGCTTGTGGCTATTTCCATTTGCCTTGATTTATTTTAAAAATCCTCAAATTTGGGATGTTTATTTTGTCCCTAACTAAAATCGTTCTCTAAACTTAGGAGGGTATGAGTCCTGCTATTAGCTCCATTCTATGTAAAATGAAAGGGTTGGACTAGTCCAGTGGTACTTAATTAAGAATATGAATGATAGACCTAGAGTCTGTACGAGTGAAGTAAGTCAGAAAAAGAAAGACAAATACCGTATGCTAACACATATATATGGAATTTAAGGAAAAAAAATGTCATGAAGAACCTTGGGGTAAGAAAGGAATAAAGACACAGACCTACTAGAGAATGGACTTGAGGATATGGGGAGGGGGAAGGGTAAGCAGTGACAAAGCGAGAGAGAGGCATGGACATATATACACTACCAAACGTAAGGTAGATGGCTAGCGGGAAGCAGCCACATAGCACAGGGAGATCAGCTCGGTGCTTTGTGACCGCCTGGAGGGGTAGGATAGGGAGGGTGGGAGGGAGGGAGACGCAAGAGGGAAAAGATATGGGAACATATGTATAAGTGATTCACTTTGTTATAAAGCAGAAACCAACACACAATTGTAAAGCAATTATACTCCAATAAAGATGTAAAAAAAAAAGAATATGAATGAGAATTTGCTGAAAATATCGTCCAGTCTCAAGACAGATGTTATTCAGAATATCACCATCTAGCACTTCTGGGGCTGGGATCTTAGCACCTGTTTCTTGAAAACTCTCTCCAGGGGATTCTGATATGGTAAGAACGAAAGGGAGGATGAGCTCTGAGTGCCATCCATGTGCAGTGTCCTATGAGTCTATCTCGCCTGCCCATAAAAGTCCTCAGTGCCTCACTTCACTTCTTCTCAGGTTGGTCCTGGGACCCGCAAATCAAGATGAACTTCACCAGTTATCGAGAAGGCGGCTTTCTTAGAGCAGGGTCAGGTAAGTGTCTGACATTACCCTAAAGATGTTAAGTCTGAACAAGAACAAATTGATGTCATAGAGAATTCCTTCTGTGTGTAAACACACACATACACACACACACACACACACACACACCCAGAGCTGCTGGGAAAAATCCCTCCGTTTCCCAACATTGTTCTGATGCTCAGCTCCTGGTCAATTATAAGATCCAGTGTCCTGTTCCCCTGTGATTAGGGACCTAGGACAGGAAGACAACATGTGAACAATTACTGAACACCCAAACATTACAGGAGCTACTTCTTTCCATCATCGATAAAACCCTCTGAGTGGTCCCTATTCAACATACAAGGAGAGTAACAAGAGAATGATGGTGCCCTTTAACCGAAGGAAATAGTTACTGCTACGAAAACAAAGAACGTGGATGTGAAATGTTGAGCTCGGCTCTCCTCTTCATGCAACAGGTCTGCACACGGGAAGAAACGCCAGGGACAGACCGACCAGCAGAGAGAAGTCTGGGAGTCTCACACCTTGGTTCTGAACACATCAATCTTACTTCTTCCTTTTGGAGTGAATGTTAGCCATGCACCCCTCCATGGGGAAGGAACCTGAGACTCCCAAGTAATCAAACCTGGAGAGGCTATTATTTTTGAAAATAAAGAGAGTCACAGTGTTTGTGCAAGAATACAAAGAGGCACGTGATCTTGAAACCCTGTAAAGGGGTCACAGCTACTGCGGACTCCAACAGGCATGTGACACGTTCATGCACTCAGGACACCACACTCCGTGTTTGGCTCCGTGCTCTACTATCTCTGTCTTTGAAATCCTTAATACTTTTTACACATGGGCCCCGCATTCTCATTTGCACTGGGCCCGACAAAGTGTGGATCTGGTTCAGTGGAATAGAGCACCAAGGATATCTTCCGCTAGATGAGATTTTTGCTTTTAGAGCACGTGGCATAGTTGTGTGGCCTGTGGAGGTGCCGATTTCATCCTTAGCAGGTTGGACTCCAGTCCAAGGCCTGGGTCGCCAAGGCTGAGAGGAAACGTGACCTCCTGAGACGTGAGGGACCAGCCGCTGAGACCCGAAGGCTCCAGGTCTCACCTGGTGTTCACTGGATCAGTCAAGGCAGCCAGCACTGGCCTTAAAAACTGACTGGCTGCTGGAGGGGAACCTGCTAATGTTACTACCCGGAATGGAACCAGGCAGAGACTAACACCAGGGTCAGATGAGAACTATTTTCTTCTCCTTGGCCAGACTGACTCCCATCAGTAGCGTTCTCCTGCATGACTCTCTCCACAAAGCCCCCATGGCCCTGAGTGTTAACCAGCAAAGCACTGGAACAGCAAAGGTGGTTTGGTGTGAAGGGAGGAGAGTGGGACGGGGATGTCAGATGCCAGGGTTCAGAGTTGGGATGAAGGGGGCCAAGCCAGGGACTCTGGAAAAGTCTCACCGCACTCCAGCTGTTTATGCAAGGTGCCCTTGCTTGTCGCACAGCGGTGGGCTATCGGTGGAAGGAGGGCTCATTCTTCCTCCTCTCCACTTAAGAAAACTCTAAGTATGAAACACAAATATTGAGTCAAATCTGAGGAGAGCAGAAAGAAGAATGGACTGAGTTTGAGAAAACTGATTTCCGAGAGAATCAGGGCTTCAA
The DNA here is from genome assembly GCF_011762595.2 of Tursiops truncatus. NCBI lineage: Eukaryota > Metazoa > Chordata > Mammalia > Artiodactyla > Delphinidae > Tursiops > Tursiops truncatus. The sequence continues at coordinate 131,976,554 of NC_047035.1, forward strand.
GAGGAGGTACGGGGGTGGCGAGGGGGACAGAGGCCACAGCAAGAAAGAGCAAGAACTAAAGGGTCACGTGACCCAGGGGAAGGAGGGTTGAAATGACACCCTGATCGGGCAATCCCAGCAAGAAAACTGAAAGCTGCAGAAGAGCACAGCTTCTAGGGGCTGCTTCCCCTCACAGCTACCGTACTGGTGGGCTCCATCGCAGGGCCTGGCACTGGGCCTGGGCTCCCAGCAGGACGCCCCATGGCTAGTATCCAGCACACACCTACCCCTGAACTGCTACACTGCCCTCCTTGCTTCTCTTCTCTGGAAGCCTGAAACCAGCTCCCACGGCAAGGCCTTTAGACAGCTGAGGCACAACAAGCCACCAGCTCTGGCATTCCTTCTTTCCTTCACTCGTTTCTTCAACAACGTCATTGGAGATGAAAATATGGACAAGACAGACAAGATCCCAGCTCACATGGAGCTTAAAATCTAATTGGGGAAAAAGTGCAATGAATAAATAAACAAGACATTGCCTGAAGGGGTAAGTGATACAGAAAATAAACCAAAGTGATGCAATAAAGTGATGCAGGGGTGGAGGTTGGGTGAGAGTGGGGATGAGAGTTGTCAAAAGATCACCCTTGGGGCTTCCCTGGTGGCGCAGTGGTTGGGAGTCCGCCTGCCGATGCAGGGGACGCGGGTTCGTGCCCTGGTCCGGGAGGATCCCACGTGCCACGGAGCGGCTGGGCCCGTGGGCCATGGCCGCTGGGCCTGCGCGTCCGGAGCCTGTGCTCCGCGATGGGAGAGGCCACAACAGTGAGAGGCCTGCGTACCGCAAAAAACAAATAAAAAATAAAAGAAGATCACCCTTGGGACGTGGCAGGCTAAAGCCTAAGACTCAAATATATGAGCAAATCCAAGGCAGAGCGCTCCAGGCAGAAAGGATAGTAGGTGCAAAGACCCTGGGGCAAGAACCAGCTTCCTATGTCCCAGGAAGAAAGAGGACCAGCACTGCTGGAGGAGGGAGAGAAGGAGGCCATCTGTGGATGCGGGCCGGATAAAATAAAGGCTTGGGTCCCCAGGACATCCACAACAGCTATCTTCCTATACCTGAAAGACCATCTCCCAGAGAAGGCTTTACCTACTCCTTTTGCAGGACCAAGTAAGTAACAATCATAAAGTGCTGCGCACATTGTCCCCCCAGGGAAGCGAAGAGCCAGGCGATATCTACGCATCTGACCGCTTCCTGAGCTGTTGTGATTCTCACTCATTTCAGCAGCACCTGCTCCAGCCAGGCATCTCCCAATCACTCGACAGGTGCCCTCTCATTTAATACTTTCAAAGGAAATAGTTACTGCTACGAAGAAACTGGTTACTGCTAAGAAGTCTTAGGAGATGGGTGGTGCTTTCCCATTTTACAGACAAGAACACTGAGGCTTAAATAGGTTGAGTTACAAATCAAAACCACACAGCCCTCTGAGTAGCAAAGTCAACGTTCTATCATCCAAGCAAGTTTGTAGCTACAAAGCTCTTGTTCTTTCTGCCCAGCCACAAGCTTTGACACCACACCCTAATAATCCCACTCCCCTCCCTCGCTCTGATCAAGCCATTCCACCTCCCAACATTGGCCTCTGGCAACACACTGGCAATGGCGAGGTTCCTCCCCACCCCCAATGCCTTTTCAGATCCAAGTGCCTTAAAGCAACTGAAGAATTGTTGGAGAAAAAACAATGATTTTTTAATCCATTTTGAAACTCACTTTCCTTTAATCTTTCATTACCCAAACTGGATCAATAATTTAACACAATTGCTGATGTGGTTTTCAGAAGACGTAGTTCTTTCTTAGCATTTACACCTACCAAAATGCATCATTTGTCTGTCAATCAGTCTGCCTTGATGAGGGATCATATCTCCCTCACCACTGTGGTTCCAACCCAAGTATGCTTCCTGAAGATTGATGGAAGGAAAACTTACCATCCTCCATATGAGGTGCTACCTGGCCAGGTGCTTATGATCTGGAATAAAGTAAGCAACCGGTGGTGATACATACATGTAATGGGCAAGGATGCAGACACGTATGTGTAATGCGTGGGGATGCAGGAGCCTCATTCTAAGATGTTGTCCTCATCACAATACTCCAATTTATCTGGTGTCCTAAAGTTTGAATCGTAAGGTTTAGCAGCTGCAATATAAGAGAAAGAGTGCAATTCTTGGACTCAACACACATGAGCTTGTGTTCCTGCTCTGCCACTCCCTAGCTTGGTGACAACATCCAAGTCTCTTTGATGCACTGAGCCTAAATTCTCACCCGCAAATAGTACCAGCTTCCGTCTTTGGGCCAATGTTATGAGCCACATTCTAGGCTAGCTTCTATACATTCCATCTAATCTTTATAAAAACTCTCATAGGCAAATGTGTTATTTTGCCCCCATTTTAAACATTAAGAAACTGAGTCTCTAATGATAAGAACTTTTAAGATTTACTCTCTCAGCAACTTTCAAATATACAATATAATATTATTAGCTATAGTCACCATGCTGTGCATGACATCCCCAGGACTTATTTATTTACAGCTGGAGGTTTGTACCTTTTGACCGCCTTCACCCGTCTGGCCTACCCCTCACCCCCTGCTTCATTTTGCAACATATTCAAATAACGAATCATTATGTTGTACACTTGGAACTAATATAATGTTATATGTCAATTATACCTCACTAAAATAAATACGTAAAAGTAAAAAAAAAAATTAAATTAAAAAAGAAACTGAGTCTCCAAGAGATGAAGTAACTTACGAAAGGGCACATATTTAAAAGGTAACGAGAAGTCACAGATGTAGAAAACAAACGTATGGTTACCAGGGGGGAAGGCGGAGGGAGGGAGGGATAAACTGAGAGATTGGGATTGACATATACACACTACTATATATAAAATAGATAACTAATAAGGACCTACTGTATAGCACAGGGAACTCTACTTAGTACTCTATAATGGCCTATATGGGAAAAGAATCTAAAAAAGGGTGAATATATGAATATGTATAACTGATTCACTTTGCTGTATACCTGAAGCTAACACAACATTGTAAATCAACTGTATTCCAATAAAATTTGTTTTTTAAAAATGAATTATTTGAAGGTCAGGTCTTGCATTAACAAATTGAGGATTAAATAGTGCTGTTCCTTTCACAGCAGGCCCACTGTTTTACTTTATATTTAGGTATTGTAAGAGAAATTTAAATAAAACTCCAACTGGACGGTTGCATGTAAAAGAATGAAATTGGAACACTCCCTAACACTATACACAAAAATAAACTCAAAATGGATTAAAGACCTAAATGTAAGGCCAGACACTATAAAACTCTTAGAGGAAAACATAGGCAGAACATTCTCTGACATAAATCGTAGCAAGATCTTTTTCAATCCACCTCCTGGAGTAATGAAGATTAAAACAAAAATAAACAAATGAGACCTAATGAAACTTAAATGCTTTTGCACAGCAAAGGAAACTATAAACAAGATGAAAAGACAACCCTCAGAATGGGAGAAAATACTTGCAAACAAAGCAACTGACAAGGGATTAATCTCCAAAATATACAAACAGCTCATGCAGCTCAATATCAAAATAACAAACAACCCAGTCCAAGAATGCGCAGAAGACCTAAATAGACATTTCTCCAAAGAAGACACACAGATGGCTAAGAAGCACATGAAAAGCTGCTCAACATCACTAATTATTAGAGAAATGCAAATTAAAACTACAATGAGGTATCACCTCACGTGTTCAGAAAGGCCATCATCAAAAAATTTACAAACAATAAATGCTGGAGAGAGTATGGAGAAAAGGGAACGTTCCGACACTATTATTGGGAATGTAATCTGGTACAGCCACTATGGAGAACAGTATGGAGATTCCTTAAAACACTGAAAATAGAGCTACCATATGATCCGGCAATACCACTCCTGGACATATATCTAGAGAAAACCATAATTCAAAAAGATATATGCACCCCAAGTTTCATTGCAGCACTCTTTACAATAGCCAGGATATGGAAGCAACCTAAATGTCCATCAACAGAGAAATGGATAAAGAAGATGTAGTACATATATACAATGGAAAATTACTCAGCCATAAAAAAGAATGAAATCATGCCATTTGTAGCAACATGGACGGACCTAGAGATTGTCACACTGAGTGACGTAAGTCAGACAAAGACAAATATCATGTGATATCACTTATATATGCAATCTTAAAAAAAAAAAAAGGCTACAAATGAACTTATCTACAAACCAGAAATAGAGTTACAGATGTAGAAAATAAACTTATGGTTACTGGAGGGAAGAGGGTAGGGGGAGGGATAAATTGGAAGATTGGGACTGACACATACACAGTACTATATATAAAATAGATAACTAATAAGGACCTACTGTGTAGCACAGGGAACTCTACTCAATACTCTGTAATGGCCTATATGGGAAAAGAATCTAAACATTAGTGCATATATGTATAGGTATAACAGATTCATTCTGCTGTACACCTGAAACTAACACAACATTAAAACTCAACTCTTAGGCTTCCCCGGTGGCGCAGTGGTTGGGAGTCCGCCTGCCAATGCAGGGGACACGGGTTTGTTCCCCAGTCCGGGGGTATCCCGCATGCCGTGGAGCAGCTGGGCCTGTGAGCCATGGCCGCTGAACCTGTGCGTCTGGAGCCTGTGCTCCCCAGCGGGAGAGGCCACAACAGTGAGAGGCCCGCGTACCGCAAAAAAAAAAAAAAAAACTCAACTCTACCCCAATAAATTTTTTTAATAAATAAATAAATAAAACTCCAAACAGTGTCAAAAAATAAAAGGTAAATGAGTCAAGTTTCAAAGTAGGGTCAGTTTCCCTCCAAAGGCCAACCTCCTGCTCAAATTCACAGCCTCCCTTATAGAGCGCCTGCCAGTGCCTGTTCTGAGGAAACATAAGTGCACAGAGCAGAGGCAAAAAGAATGGCAGTAGAGGAGCCAGAGGAGGCCTGCCTGGTCCTCTGGGGCCGAGCCCTGTGAAATTGATCCCCAGGCGTGGGCCCAGCCTGCATGCAGGCCTCACCTGCGTGTGGCCCACATCCGACTGCCGGCCCAAACTGGCAGTGTCAGCACTCCCACCATGCAGGCTCCCAGGCCTTTAAAAGCTGTTCTCCTGCAAGAAACACAAACACCCTTCCTCCGACGTGGCTGGCTAGACAGACGGTCCCAGGGTTCAGTGTAAGCAAGACACCAGTGGGTACAGCTAGAGTGCCAGCTCATGCTGTAGCAGGCTTGCCAGACTGATAAACTGCTCTGCCTCTGGTTCATCTTAATTTAGAATTCATTATGTCTCCCATTCCATGAAAGATAAACCAATAGCTGCCCTTGACAGCTGTTTTCTTCGGGGTCATTCTTTCTATCCGCCCAGATACTCTTTCTTTGGGGATTTGAGCAATGTAATGTTAGTCCTATCAATTTCATTCAATCCTTCCAGGGCAGTCTACAGGGACTGGGGAGGCAGCCAAGCTGAGTGCCCTTAACTGTTTGTGCACTGTGCAAGTCCGAGACGGAGGGAAAGAAGGATCTAGAAAGAAGGTTCCCAAAAAAGAAAAAGAGAAAAATAACTTCTAGGACAGGATCTGTGGAAAGTAGACAAGGAAGAATGAGAATGGCAGCAACTTGGAATGCTGAAATCAACTTCGACCAGACTCTGCTCCATGGCTGGGGACAGTGGCCAGCTCATAAGCTGCTTGCCTCAAATAGGATGCTCAGCTATGGAGGCGCAAAAAGCCGACCCAGCCAGCAAATCATTTGTCCGTCAAGGAGAGAGAGTCCATCCCTTTGCACCTTTATGTAGCTGAATTTGTCGATTTCATGGGCAGATAGGCGTCGGAGGAAACCTAGACCCATGTGAATGGTGGAAAGGATTTCTATATCATGAACATTGGGTTGCTGATGGGGAAAGTAGACTCCGATTTTCTGAGAATTGAGTGAAATGGTCAGCACTTAACAAGCATTATCTCACAGCAACCCTGAAAGGGAAAAACAAAGATCACCAGTTTGCAAGTGAGTAAACTGGGGCTCTTGGGGTTTCATCAACTTGCCAAAGATGATGCAACTCAGAAGTAAAGAAGCTAGGATTCGAACATAGGTGAGACTAGCGGTGCTCCGCCTGGGTGATTTGGTCCCTGGGGAATTTGCCTGGAGAAATTTTTGGTTGGAACAGCTGGGGTGCTGCTGCTAGGGTCTGAGAGGTAGAGTCCAGGGATGCTGTTAAACATCCCACAATGTGTAAGACAGCTGCCCACAGCAAAGAATTATCTGGCCCCAAATGTCAGTAGGTTGTGGTTGAGGAACCATGGGTTAGACTGACTCATAGCTCGTGAGGCTGTGAGGTTGGGCACAATAAAAAAATTATTCCAAATAATAGGACGTTTTAGGGCTTCCCTGGTGGCTCAGTGGCTGAGAGTCCGCCTGCCGATGCAGGGGACACGGGCTCGTGCGCCGGTCCGGGAAGATCCCACATGCTGCGGAGGGGCTGGGCCCGTGAGCCATGGCCGCTGGGCCTGCGCGTCCAGAGCCTGTGCTCCGCAATGGGAGAGGCCACAGCAGTGAGCGGCCCACATACAGCAAAAAAAATAAAAAATAAATAATAGGACGTTTTATAATTGAAATTCTAAGCAGGGCCTTGGTGCCTCCCAAACTTAATGGGACTCATGAAGAAGAGAATTTCCAAGGCTCTAAAAAAATGATCCCCATGTACAATTATGACAGTTTGTCTAGTGGAAACCACATGGCCAAACCCCCAGGCAGGGCCTTGAGATCAAATCTCCAAGTCTTTTCTGTGCCTGAACTGGATTTTTCTAAACATGTATGAAGCATTTGCAAACGGTGACCGAAAAAGAAAAGTTCCCTGCGAGGAAAATGAAATACAGTTCAGGAGTGGCAAGGGACACCTCAACCAGAATTCTCCAGAAGCATCTGTACTTCATCAGACCCGTGGGCTAGAGTCAGCCTGGGGGTTATCCAGGCTCTTTGTATCCCTCCAGCGGGTCTTGGAGCTACCGGGGATCTCCTTTCATCCTTGGAGGAAAGAGCCCTGGCAAGTGGGGTCCTTCCTGACTTGGCTCCCGTGAGGCTCCAGCCCTTGCAGATCTCTAACCCCCTTGCCAGGCCTTTGCCCATGCTGTGCCTTCTCTCTGGAAAGTTCCCTGAGGCCACCCTGAGCCACCTTCCTGGGTGCTCAGGGTTTCTTCATCGTTCTTCCTACAGCCCTGGGCTTTTCCTCTGTGGTGGGGCTGGGTTCACCTCCTGCCACTCCTCAAGCACCGAGCCTTCCCCTTACACAGTTTTGTACACAGCACCACGGGACAGAAGAGCTTCTTCAGGCAGATGAAGGAATGAAGGAAAGGCAGTGGTGAGTTGTCTCGAGTGGTGACAGGTAACGACTACTAAGTAGAGGGCACTTTGATGTTAGGTCAAGAGGCTTCAAGTGACCTCACACCTCAGTTATGTCATGAACTTATGCCTGTGACTTCACCTTTCTAATCCTCGGTTGCCTTATCTGTAAAATGGGAGGGGAGTTGAAAAACGAAGCCCACAATAAGGTGGGCTTATTGTAAGGATCAATGAGATATACACGCAAAGCATTTAACCGGCACCAAGCTTGGAGAAAACATTTTTTAAAGAAGGCATCCTTTTTTAAAAAGGAAAGATGACACTGTGGCCAGTTAGAGGAGTTTTGCTTTAGTTCCACATTAATGAACAGAGAATCAAACTGACGCATCCGGAATTCTACAGCCCCATCTCCTTTGCCACCCCGGAGAGAGGGGTTTGAAGCAGGGTTGGGCGTTCTGCCTGTGGCCGGAGCTTGGCTACAAGATACCCTCAGTAACCTACCGCTGACTGAGGCAGGAGAAGGTCCCACACGTTTTCTAGCAATTGCAGGACAAATAGAGCAACGATCATCGGTGCAGATGAGAAGGGCTCCTGCCATGAAAACTGGTATGATCTGTCCCAGAAGAATAGAGCTTCGTGGTTTTTAAAAGAGATTCTTAATTTCTCAGGCGCTACCAATTTCCCGTGGAGAAAGCGATCTCCATCTCTGTTAACGGAATGATTTGAGACAAAACTACAAAATGCTTTTGCTGGAGTCATACTGCCACTTTACTCCCCCTGCCCCCTCTCAGCCGCCCCTTCCCCCTTCCCGCTTTTTCGGGGGGACTGCATTCTCTGGTATCCACTGCTGGCTTCTCGTGAGCACTCCAGGGAGGCAGGGAGATGTAACCAGAGCTGGGTGGGTGATGGTATCAGCTGCCCCCAGTGACTGGCACTTCGACTAAAAGCCTCCTCCCCGCTCCTGCACTGTGATTGAGTTTCCCTCTCCCAGCCCAGACCCCCAGCCCCCTCTTAGAGACAGTGTCAGTGCCAAAGGGCCAGGAGCTCACCCTACAGCCAAGAGCACCTGCGAATGTGAACCAGCCTGCCTGTCTGAGTTACACACTATCTTCCACTCGGACAGACAGCTCTGAGAGCTCTGGGCAGGCTGGGAGCAGGAACCAGAGGGACCTGCGGGCAATTCCCTTTCCTCGGTCCCTGGGATGCTGCGGTGGAAATGCCCAGGAGGAGGGGTGAGGGTAACAGTGACATACCCTTCAGTGACAGAGATCTGGGCAGGGTTAAAGGAGGTCCTCAGAGCTGGGAATCTAAATGAAGCAGGAGGCTGAGCAAACAGAGCCATTTTCCTGCCCCCAAGAATGGTAATGAGGGTGGGGAGAGAGACCAGAACTATTACGGGGCATTAGGGTCCTAAATGTAGTCTCAGGTGTAGCTCAGGATCTCCATAGCGCTGATAATAGGCAGACAAAGGAACCCTGAGGGTCAGAGAGGGTTGCACCAAAGAAAACCAGAACCTCTGTTTGCGTCTTTTACACAAAAGTCAAAAGACATTGCATCATCAGATGCAGTGCTGGCATCTTACCATTTCCCCCAATTTCCTTATGCTAATCGACTTGTCAGTCAGCGTGGTCACTTACAAAAGATGGCTGAGCAGAGCTAAATCCCTGCCACGAGCTCCTTCAGCAGGACCCAGCTTCGTCAGCCAAAGGCAGCACAGATGCAATCCAACCCAACTGTAACAGAAAACTTGGCCATTTCATAAACCCACATGTCTTCATTTTATTTCCCAACAATAATAAATGTAGAGCTTACTCACACCTCCCGAGAGAAAGGGAGGACTCACATTTATTGAGATCCTACCGTGTGCCTGGCCCTTCCCAGGACATCACCTCATAGAATCCATACATTGCCTAGGGGGTAGTTTTTCTCTCCCTGTTGACTCCAATGTCTCAAACTGTAAACTCAAGATTTGCCTGGCAGTCTTCCTTCCCCACTCTTGTGGCCAGCAGTCAGCAAACACCACCAGTTTCACCCTCCCAAAGAGGTGGTCCTTGGTTCCACCTTGCTCAGCTTCCACTGAGATTTCAAAACGCAGCTTCGTGGCCACCTCTTCCAAGTGGCCGAGACAGAGTCAAACTCCCCTCTGTACTCCGCCTCCTTGACGGTGTTTCCTTTTTATTCTTACAGTCATGTACTAAACTTTTGTTGTTCGCTTATTTAAGAAGATATGCCATGTATCTGTTTATTGCTTTTTAATTGAAGTATAGTTAATTAACAATGTCATGTTAATTTCAAGTGTACAGCAAAGTGATTCAGTTATACATAAATATATTCTTTTTCAGATTCTTTCCCTTACAGGTTATTACAAGATATTGAGTATAGTTCCCTGTGCTATACAGGAGGTCCTTGTTATTTACCTAGTTTATATCTAGTAGTGTGTATATGTTAATCCTAAACTCCTAATTTATCCCTCCCCACCACATTTTCCCCTCTGTTAACCACAAGTTTGTTTTTGAAATCTGTTGAGTCTATTTCTGTTTGTAAATAAGTTCATTTGTGTCATTTTTAGATTCCACATACAAGTGATATCATATGATACTTGTCTTTGTCTGACCTACTCCACTTAATATGATAACCTCTATGTATGATAATTTTTTTTAAAGTATCTGTCTCCCTGATAGACTATCAACAGGTTGCAGGCACCATCTGTGTCTTATGCCCCAGGGTCTCTCTCTCTGTCCAACACAAGAGGAATAAGTAAGAAAAAACTATGATTCGAAGAAGCAAACAAT